>NW_027461715.1:0-300000 GCF_050947455.1 Rhinoderma darwinii
TTCAGGGCTTGTGAAAAGCCATTCTTTGTTGCTTTTACATTCATGTATGGAAGAACCCCGGCAGGCATCTGCCAAAAAAAGGGTACATTTTTGGAGGGCTTGTCAAAAGTCATTGCTTGTTGCTTTTACATCCATGTATGGAAGAACCCCGGCAGGCATCTGCCAATAAAAAGGGTCAATTTTTGGAGGGCTTGTCAAAAGCCATTGCTTGTTGCTTTTACATCCATGTATGGAAGAACCCCGGCAGGCATGTGCCAATAAAAAGGGTCAATTTTTGGAGGGCTTGTGAAAAGCCATTGCTTGTTGCTTTTACATTCATGTATGGAAGAACCCCGGCAGGCATCTGCCAAAAAAAAGGGTACATTTTTGGAGGGCTTGTCAAAAGCCATTGCTTGTTGCTTTTACATCCATGTATGGAAGAACCCCGGCAGGCATCTGCCAATAAAAAGGGTACATTTTTGGAGGGCTTGTCAAAAGCCATTGCTTGTTGCTTTTACATTCATGTATGGTAGAACCCCGGCAGGCATCTGCCAAAAAAAGGGTACATTTTTGGAGGGCTTGTCAAAAGCCATTGCTTGTTTCTTTTACATCCATGTATGGAAGAACCCCGGCAGGCATCTGCCAAAAAAAAGGGTCAATTTTTGGAGGGCTTGTCAAAAGCCATTGCTTGTTGCTTTTACATCTATGTATGGAAGAACCCCGGCAGGCATCTGCCAATAAAAAGGGTCAATTTTTGAAGGGCTTGTCAAAAGCCAATGCTTGTTGCTTTTACATCTTTGTATGGAAGAACCCCGGCAGGCATCTGCCAATAAAAAGGGTCAATTTTTGGAGGGCTTGTGAAAAGCCATTGCTTGTTGCTTTTACATTCATGTATGGAAGAACCCCGGCAGGCATCTGCCAATAAAAGGGGTACATTTTTGGAGGGCTTGTCAAAAGCCATTGCTTGTTGCTTTTACATCTATGTATGGAAGAACCCCGGCAGGCATCTGCCAAAAAAAGGGTAAATTTTTGGAGGGCATGTCAAAAGCCATTGCTTGTTGCTTTTACATTCATGTATGGAAGAACCCCGGCAGGCATCTGCCAATAAAAAGGGTCAATTTTTGGAGGGCTTGTCAAAAGCCAATGCTTGTTGCTTTTACATCTTTGTATGGAAGAACCCCGGCAGGCATCTGCCAATAAAAAGGGTCAATTTTTGGAGGGCTTGTGAAAAGCCATTGCTTGTTGCTTTTACATTCATGTATGGAAGAACCCCGGCAGGCATCTGCCAATAAAAGGGGTACATTTTTGGAGGGCTTGTCAAAAGCCATTGCTTGTTGCTTTTACATCTATGTATGGAAGAACCCCGGCAGGCATCTGCCAATAAAAGGGGTACATTTTTGGAGGGCTTGTCAAAAGCCATTGCTTGTTGCTTTTACATTAATGTATGGAAGAACCCCGGCAGGCATCTGCCAATAAAAAGGGTACATTTTTGGAGGGCTTGTCAAAAGCCATTGCTTGTTGCTTTTACATCCATGTATGGAAGAACCCCGGCAGGCATCTGCCACTAAAAAGGGTAAATTTTTGGAGGGCTTGTCAAAAGCCATTGCTTGTTGCTTTTACATCTATGTATGGAAGAACCCCGGCAGGCATCTTCCAATAAAAAGGGACAGTTTTTGGAGAGCTTGTCAAAAGCCATTGCTTGTTGCTTTTACATCCATGTATGGAAGAACCCCGGCAGGCATCTGCCACTAAAAAGGGTCAATTTTTGGAGGGCTTGTCAAAAGCCATTGCTTGTTGCTTTTACATCCATGTATGGAAGAACCCCGGCAGGCATCTGCCAATAAAAAGGGTCAATTTTTGGAGGGCTTGTCAAAAGCCAATGCTTGTTGCTTTTACATCTTTGTATGGAAGAACCCCGACAGGCATCTGCCAATAGAAAGGGTCAATTTTTTCAGGGCTTGTGAAAAGCCATTCCTTGTTGCTTTTACATTCATGTATGGAAGAACCCCGGCAGGCATCTGCCAAAAAAAGGGTACATTTTTGGAGGGCTTGTCAAAAGCCATTGCTTGTTGCTTTTACATCCATGTATGGAAGAACCCCGGCAGGCATGTGCCAATAAAAAGGGTCAATTTTTGGAGGGCTTGTGAAAAGCCATTGCTTGTTGCTTTTACATTCATGTATGGAAGAACCCCGGCATGCATCTGCCAAAAAAAAGGGTACATTTTTGGAGGGCTTGTCAAAAGCCATTGCTTGTTGCTTTTACATCCATGTATGGAAGAACCCCGGCAGGCATCTGCCAATAAAAAGGGTACATTTTTGGAGGGCTTGTCAAAAGCCATTGCTTGTTGCTTTTACATTCATGTATGGTAGAACCCCGGCAGGCATCTGCCAAAAAAAGGGTAAATTTTTGGAGGGCTTGTCAAAAGCCATTGCTTGTTTCTTTTACATCCATGTATGGAAGAACCCCGGCAGGCATCTGCCAAAAAAAAGGGTCAATTTTTGGAGGGCTTGTCAAAAGCCATTGCTTTTTGCTTTTACATCTATGTATGGAAGAACCCCGGCAGGCATCTGCCAAAAAAAAGGGTACATTTTTGGAGGGCTTGTCAAAAGCCATTGCTTGTTGCTTTTACATCCATGTATGGAAGAACCCCGGCAGGCATCTGCCAATAAAAAGGGTAAATTTTTGGAGGGCTTGTCAAAAGCCATTGCTTGTTGCTTTTACATTCATGTATGGTAGAACCCCGGCAGGCATCTGCCAAAAAAAGGGTACATTTTTGGAGGGCTTGTCAAAAGCCATTGCTTGTTGCTTTTACATTCATGTATGGAAGAACCCCGGCAGGCATCTGCCAATAAAAGGGGTACATTTTTGGAGGGCTTGTCAAAAGCCATTGCTTGTTGCTTTTACATTAATGTATGGAAGAACCCCGGCAGGCATCTGCCAATAAAAAGGGTACATTTTTGGAGGGCTTGTCAAAAGCCATTGCTTGTTGCTTTTACATCCATGTATGGAAGAACCCCGGCAGGCATCTGCCACTAAAAAGGGTAAATTTTTGGAGGGCTTGTCAAAAGCCATTGCTTGTTGCTTTTACATCTATGTATGGAAGAACCCCGGCAGGCATCTTCCAATAAAAAGGGTCAATTTTTGGAGGGCTTGTCAAAAGCCAATGCTTGTTGCTTTTACATCTTTGTATGGAAGAACCCGACAGGCATCTGCCAATAGAAAGGGTCAATTTTTTCAGGGCTTGTGAAAAGCCATTCTTTGTTGCTTTTACATTCATGTATGGAAGAACCCCGGCAGGCATCTGCCAAAAAAAGGGTACATTTTTGGAGGGCTTGTCAAAAGTCATTGCTTGTTGCTTTTACATCCATGTATGGAAGAACCCCGGCAGGCATCTGCCAATAAAAAGGGTCAATTTTTGGAGGGCTTGTCAAAAGCCATTGCTTGTTGCTTTTACATCCATGTATGGAAGAACCCCGGCAGGCATGTGCCAATAAAAAGGGTCAATTTTTGGAGGGCTTGTGAAAAGCCATTGCTTGTTGCTTTTACATTCATGTATGGAAGAACCCGGGCAGGCATCTGCCAAAAAAAAGGGTACATTTTTGGAGGGCTTGTCAAAAGCCATTGCTTGTTGCTTTTACATCCATGTATGGAAGAACCCCGGCAGGCATCTGCCAATAAAAAGGGTACATTTTTGGAGGGCTTGTCAAAAGCCATTGCTTGTTGCTTTTACATTCATGTATGGTAGAACCCCGGCAGGCATCTGCCAAAAAAAGGGTACATTTTTGGAGGGCTTGTCAAAAGCCATTGCTTGTTTCTTTTACATCCATGTATGGAAGAACCCCGGCAGGCATCTGCCAAAAAAAAGGGTCAATTTTTGGAGGGCTTGTCAAAAGCCATTGCTTGTTGCTTTTACATCTATGTATGGAAGAACCCCGGCAGGCATCTGCCAATAAAAAGGGTCAATTTTTGAAGGGCTTGTCAAAAGCCAATGCTTGTTGCTTTTACATCTTTGTATGGAAGAACCCCGGCAGGCATCTGCCAATAAAAAGGGTCAATTTTTGGAGGGCTTGTGAAAAGCCATTGCTTGTTGCTTTTACATTCATGTATGGAAGAACCCCGGCAGGCATCTGCCAATAAAAGGGGTACATTTTTGGAGGGCTTGTCAAAAGCCATTGCTTGTTGCTTTTACATCTATGTATGGAAGAACCCCGGCAGGCATCTGCCAAAAAAAGGGTAAATTTTTGGAGGGCATGTCAAAAGCCATTGCTTGTTGCTTTTACATTCATGTATGGAAGAACCCCGGCAGGCATCTGCCAATAAAAGGGGTACATTTTTGGAGGGCTTGTCAAAAGCCATTGCTTGTTGCTTTTACATTAATGTATGGAAGAACCCCGGCAGGCATCTGCCAATAAAAAGGGTACATTTTTGGAGGGCTTGTCAAAAGCCATTGCTTGTTGCTTTTACATCCATGTATGGAAGAACCCCGGCAGGCATCTGCCACTAAAAAGGGTAAATTTTTGGAGGGCTTGTCAAAAGCCATTGCTTGTTGCTTTTACATCTATGTATGGAAGAACCCCGGCAGGCATCTTCCAATAAAAAGGGACAGTTTTTGGAGAGCTTGTCAAAAGCCATTGCTTGTTGCTTTTACATCCATGTATGGAAGAACCCCGGCAGGCATCTGCCACTAAAAAGGGTCAATTTTTGGAGGGCTTGTCAAAAGCCATTGCTTGTTGCTTTTACATCCATGTATGGAAGAACCCCGGCAGGCATCTGCCAATAAAAAGGGTCAATTTTTGGAGGGCTTGTCAAAAGCCAATGCTTGTTGCTTTTACATCTTTGTATGGAAGAACCCCGACAGGCATCTGCCAATAGAAAGGGTCAATTTTTTCAGGGCTTGTGAAAAGCCATTCCTTGTTGCTTTTACATTCATGTATGGAAGAACCCCGGCAGGCATCTGCCAAAAAAAGGGTACATTTTTGGAGGGCTTGTCAAAAGCCATTGCTTGTTGCTTTTACATCCATGTATGGAAGAACCCCGGCAGGCATGTGCCAATAAAAAGGGTCAATTTTTGGAGGGCTTGTGAAAAGCCATTGCTTGTTGCTTTTACATTCATGTATGGAAGAACCCCGGCATGCATCTGCCAAAAAAAAGGGTACATTTTTGGAGGGCTTGTCAAAAGCCATTGCTTGTTGCTTTTACATCCATGTATGGAAGAACCCCGGCAGGCATCTGCCAATAAAAAGGGTACATTTTTGGAGGGCTTGTCAAAAGCCATTGCTTGTTGCTTTTACATTCATGTATGGTAGAACCCCGGCAGGCATCTGCCAAAAAAAGGGTAAATTTTTGGAGGGCTTGTCAAAAGCCATTGCTTGTTTCTTTTACATCCATGTATGGAAGAACCCCGGCAGGCATCTGCCAAAAAAAAGGGTCAATTTTTGGAGGGCTTGTCAAAAGCCATTGCTTTTTGCTTTTACATCTATGTATGGAAGAACCCCGGCAGGCATCTGCCAAAAAAAAGGGTCAATTTTTGAAGGGTTTGTCAAAAGCCATTGCTTGTTGCTTTTACATCCATGTATGGAAGAACCCCGGCAGGCATCTGCCAATAAAAAGGGTCAATTTTTGGAGGGCTTGTCAAAAGCCATTGCTTGTTGCTTTTACATCTATGTATGGAAGAACCCCGGCAGGCATCTGCCAATAAAAAGGGTCAATTTTTGGAGGGCTTGTCAAAAGCCAATGCTTGTTGCCTTTACATCTTTGTATGGAAGAACCCCGGCAGGCATCTGCCAATAAAAAGGGTCAATTTTAGGAGGGCTTGTGAAAAGCCATTGCTTGTTGCTTTTACATTCATGTATGGAAGAACCCCGGCAGGCATCTGCCAATAAAAGGGGTACATTTTTGGAGGGCTTGTCAAAAGCCATTGCTTGTTGCTTTTACATCTATGTATGGAAGAACCCCGGCAGGCATCTGCCAATAAAAAGGGTCAATTTTTGGCGGGCTTGTCAAAAGCCATTGCTTGTTGCTTTTACATCTATGTATGGAAGAACCCCGGCAGGCATCTGCCAATAAAAAGGGTAAATTTTTGGAGGGCTTGTCAAAAGCCATTGCTTGTTGCTTTTACATCTATGTATGGAAGAACCCCGGCAGGCATCTGCCAAAAAAAAGGGTAAATTTTTGGAGGGCTTGTCAAAAGCCATTGCTTGTTGCTTTTACATCTATGTATGGAAGAACCCCGGCAGGCATGTGCCAATAAAAAGGGTCAATTTTTGGAGGGCTTGTGAAAAGCCATTGCTTGTTGCTTTTACATTCATGTATGGAAGAACCCCGGCAGGCATCTGCCAATAAAAGGGTACATTTTTGGAGGGCTTGTCAAAAGCCATTGCTTGTTGCTTTTACATCTATGTATGGAAGAACCCCGGCAGGCATCTGCCAAAAAAAAGGGTCAATTTTTGGAGGGCTTGTCAAAAGTCATTGCTTGTTGCTTTTACATCTATGTATGGAAGAACCCCGGCAGGCATCTGCCAAAAAAAAGGGTCAATTTTTGGAGGGCTTGTCAAAAGCCATTGCTTGTTGCTTTTACATCTATGTATGGAAGAACCCCGGCAGGCATCTGCCAATAAAAAGGGTCAATTTTTGGAGGGCTTGTCAAAAGCCATTGCTTGTGGCTTTTACATCCATGTATGGAAGAACCCCGGCAGGCATCTGCCAAAAAAAGGGTACATTTTTGGAGGGCTTGTCAAAAGCCATTGCTTGTTGCTTTTACATCCATGTATGGAAGAACCCCGGCAGGCATCTGCCAAAAAAAAGGGTAAATTTTTGGAGGGCTTGTCAAAAGCCATTGCTTGTTGCTTTTACATCCATGTATGGAAGAACCCCGGCAGGCATCTGCCAATAAAAAGGTTAAATTTTTGGAGGGCTTGTCAAAAGCCATTGCTTGTTGCTTTTACATCTATGTATGGAAGAACCCCGGCAGGCATCTGCCAATAAAAAGGGTCAATTTTTGGAGGGCTTGTGAAAAGCCATTGCTTGTTGCTTTTACATTAATTTATGCAAGAACCCCGGCAGGCATCTGCCAAAAAAAGGGTACATTTTTGGAGGGCTTGTCAAAAGCCATTGCTTGTTGCTTTTACATCCATGTATGGAAGAACCCCGGCAGGCATCTGCCAATAAAAAGGGTCAATTTTTGGAGGGCTTGTCAAAAGCCATTGCTTGTTGCTTTTACATCTATCTATGGAAGAACCCCGGCAGGCATCTGCCAATAAAAAGGGTCAATTTTTGGAGGGCTTGTCAAAAGCCATTGCTTGTTGCTTTTACATCTATGTATGGAAGAACCCCGGCAGGCATCTGCCAATAAAAAGGGTCAATTTTTGGAGGGCTTGTCAAAAGCCATTGCTTGTTGCTTTTACATCCATGTATGGAAGAACCCCGGCAGGCATCTGCCAAAAAAAAGGGTCAATTTTTGGAGGGCTTGTCAAAAGCCATTGCTTGTTGCTTTTACATCTATGTATGGAAGAACCCAGGCAGGCATCTGCCAATAAAAAGGGTCAATTTTTGGAGGGCTTGTGAAAAGCCATTGCTTGTTGCTTTTACATTCATGTATGGAAGAACCCCGGCAGGCATCTGCCAAAAAAAAGGGTACATTTTTGGAGGACTTGTCAAAAGCCATTGCTTGTTGCTTTTACATGCATGTATGGAAGAACCCCGGCAGGCATCTGCCAATAAAAAGGGTAAATTTTTGGAGGGCTTGTCAAAAGCCATTGCTTGTTGCTTTTACATTCATGTATGGAAGAACCCCGGCAGGCATCTGCCAAAAAAAAGGGTCAATTTTTGGAGGGCTTGTCAAAAGCCATTGCTTGTTGCTTTTACATTAATTTATGGAAGAACCCCGGCAGGCATCTGACAATAAAAATGGTAAATTTTTGGAGGGCTTGTCAAAATCCATTGCTTGTTGCTTTTACATCTATGTATGGAAGAACCCCGGCAGGCATCTGCCAAAAAAAGGGTCAATTTTTGGAGGGCTTGTCAAAAGCCATTGCTTGTTGCTTTTACATCCATGTATGGAAGAACCCCGGCAGGCATCTGCCAATAAAAAGGGTCAATTTTTGGAGGGCTTGTCAAAAGCCATTGCTTGTTGCTTTTACATCCATGTATGGAAGAACCCCGGCAGGCATCTGCCAATAAAAAGGGTCAATTTTTGGAGGGCTTGTGAAAAGCCATTGCTTGTTGCTTTTACATTAATTTATGGAAGAACCCCGGCAGGCATCTGCCAAAAAAAAGGGTCAATTTTTGGAGGGCTTGTCAAAAGCCATTGCTTGTTGCTTTTACATCCATGTATGGAAGAACCCCGGCAGGCATCTGCCAATAAAAAGGGTCAATTTTTGGAGGGCTTGTCAAAAGCCATTGCTTTTTGCTTTTACATCTATGTATGGAAGAACCCCGGCAGGCATCTACCAATAAAAAGGGTCAATTTTTGGAGGGCTTGTCAAAAGCCATTGCTTGTTGCTTTTACATCTATGTATGGAAGAACCCCGGCAGGCATCTGCCAAAAAAAGGGTAAATTTTTGGAGGGCTTGTCAAAAGCCATTGCTTGTTGCTTTTACATCCATGTATGGAAGAACCCCGGCAGGCATCTGCCAGTAGAAAGGGTCAATTTTTGGAGGGCTTGTGAAAAGCCTTTGCTTGTTGCTTTTTCATTCATGTATGGAAGAACCCCGGCAGGCATCTGCCAATAAAAGGGGTAAATTTTTGGAGGGCGTGTCAAAAGCCATTGCTTGTTGCTTTTACATCTATGTATGGAAGAACCCCGGCAGGCATCTGCCAAAAAAAGGGTACATTTTTGGAGGGCTTGTCATAAGTCATTGCTTGTTGCTTTTACATCCATGTATGGAAGAACCCCGGCAGGCATCTGCTAATAAAAAGGGTCAATTTTTGGAGGGCTTGTCAAAAGCCATTGCTTGTTGCTTTTACATCCATGTATGGAAGAACCCCGGCAGGCATCTGCCAATAAAAAGGGTAAATTTTTGGAGGGCTTGTCAAAAGCCATTGCTTGTTGCTTTTACATCTATGTATGGAAGAACCCCGGCAGGCATCTGCCAAAAAAAGGGTACATTTTTGGAGGGCTTGTCAAAAGCCATTGCTTGTTGCTTTTACATCCATGTATGGAAGAACCCCGGCAGGCATCTGCCAATAAAAAGGGTCAATTTTTGGAGGGCTTGTCAAAAGCCATTGCTTGTTGCTTTTACATCTATCTATGGAAGAACCCCGGCAGGCATCTGCCAATAAAAAGGGTCAATTTTTGGAGGGCTTGTCAAAAGCCATTGCTTGTTGCTTTTACATCTATGTATGGAAGAACCCCGGCAGGCATCTGCCAAAAAAAGGGTCAATTTTTGGAGGGCTTGTCAAAAGCCATTGCTTGTTGCTTTTACAACTATGTATGGAAGAACCCCGGCAGGCATCTGCCAGTAGAAAGGGTCAATTTTTGGAGGGCTTGTGAAAAGCCATTGCTTGTTGCTTTTTCATTCATGTATGGAAGAACCCCGGCAGGCATCTGCCAATAAAAGGGGTAAATTTTTGGAGGGCTTGTCAAAAGCCATTGCTTGTTGCTTTTACATCTATGTATGGAAGAACCCCGGCAGGCATTTGCCAAAAAAAGGGTAAATTTTTGGAGGGCTTGTCAAAAGCCATTGCTTGTTGCTTTTAAATCCATGTATGGAAGAACCCCGGCAGGCATCTGCCACTAAAAAGGGTCAATTTTTGGAGGGCTTGTCAAAAGCCATTGCTTGTTGCTTTTACATCTATGTATGGAAGAACCCCGGCAGGCATCTGCCAAAAAAAGGGTACATTTTTGGAGGGCTTGTCAAAAGTCATTGCTTGTTGCTTTTACATCCATGTATGGAAGAACCCCGGCAGGCATCTGCTAATAAAAAGGGTCAATTTTTGGAGGGCTTGTCAAAAGCCATTGCTTGTTGCTTTTACATCTATGTATGGAAGAACCCCGGCAGGCATCTGCCAATAAAAAGGGTAAATTTTTGGAGGGCTTGTCAAAAGCCATTGCTTGTTGCTTTTACATCCATGTATGGAAGAACCCCGGCAGGCATCTGCTAATAAAAAGGGTCAATTTTTGGAGGGCTTGTCAAAAGCCATTGCTTGTTGCTTTTACATCCATGTATGGAAGAACCCCGGCAGGCATCTGCCAATAAAAAGGGTCAATTTTTGGAGGGCTTGTCAAAAGCCATTGCTTGTTGCTTTTACATCTATCTATGGAAGAACCCCGGCAGGCATCTGCCAATAAAAAGGGTCAATTTTTGGAGGGCTTGTCAAAAGCCATTGCTTGTTGCTTTTACATCTATGTATGGAAGAACCCCGGCAGGCATCTGCCAAAAAAAGGGTCAATTTTTGGAGGGCTTGTCAAAAGCCATTGCTTGTTGCTTTTACAACTATGTATGGAAGAACCCCGGCAGGCATCTGCCAGTAGAAAGGGTCAATTTTTGGAGGGCTTGTGAAAAGCCATTGCTTGTTGCTTTTTCATTCATGTATGGAAGAACCCCGGCAGGCATCTGCCAATAAAAGGGGTACATTTTTGGAGGGCTTGTCAAAAGCCATTGCTTGTTGCTTTTACATCTATGTATGGAAGAACCCCGGCAGGCATTTGCCAAAAAAAGGGTCAATTTTTGGAGGGCTTGTCAAAAGCCATTGCTTGTTGCTTTTAAATCCATGTATGGAAGAACCCCGGCAGGCATCTGCCACTAAAAAGGGTCAATTTTTGGAGGGCTTGTCAAAAGCCATTGCTTGTTGCTTTTACATCTATGTATGGAAGAACCCCGGCAGGCATCTGCCAAAAAAAGGGTACATTTTTGGAGGGCTTGTCAAAAGTCATTGCTTGTTGCTTTTACATCCATGTATGGAAGAACCCCGGCAGGCATCTGCTAATAAAAAGGGTCAATTTTTGGAGGGCTTGTCAAAAGCCATTGCTTGTTGCTTTTACATCTATGTATGGAAGAACCCCGGCAGGCATCTGCCAATTAAAAGGGTACATTTTTGGAGGGCTTGTCAAAAGCCATTGCTTGTTGCTTTTACATCCATGTATGGAAGAACCCCGGCAGGCATCTGCCAATAAAAAGGGTCAATTTTTGGAGTGCTTGTCAAAAGCCATTGCTTGTTGCTTTTACATCTATGTATGGAAGAACCCCGGCAGGCATCTGCCAATAAAAAGGGTCAATTTTTGGAGGGCTTGTGAAAAGCCATTGCTTCTTGCTTTTACATTCATGTATGGAAGAACCCCGGCAGGCATCTGCCAAAAAAAAGGGTCAATTTTTGGAGGGCTTGTCAAAAGCCATTGCTTGTTGCTTTTACATCCATGTATGGAAGAACCCCGGCAGGCATCTGCCAATAAAAAGGGTCAATTTTTGGAGGGCTTGTCAAAAGCCATTGCTTGTTGCTTTTACATCCATGTATGGAAGAACCCCGGCAGGCATCTGCCAATAAAAAGGGTCAATTTTTGGAGGGCTTGTCAAAAGCCATTGCTTGTTGCTTTTACATCCATGTATGGAAGAACCCCGGCAGGCATCTGCCAAAAAAAGGGTAAATTTTTGGAGTGCTTGTCAAAAGCCATTGCTTGTTGCTTTTACATCTATGTATGGAAGAACCCCGGCAGGCATCTGCCAATAAAAAGGGTCAATTTATGGAGAGCTTGTCAAAAGCCATTGCTTGTTGCTTTTACATCTATGTATGGAAGAACCCCGGCAGGCATCTGCCAAAAAAAAGGGTCAATTTTTGGAGGGCTTGTCAAAAGCCATTGCTTGTTGCTTTTACATCCATGTATGGAAGAACCCCGGCAGGCATCTTCCAATAAAAAGGGTCCATTTTTGGAGGGCTTGTCAAAAGCCATTGCTTGTTGCTTTTACATCTATGTATGGAAGAACCCCGGCAGGCATCTGCCAAAAAAAGGGTCAATTTTTGGAGGGCTTGTCAAAAGCCATTGCTTGTTGCTTTTACATTCATGTATGGAAGAACCCCGGCAGGCATCTGCCAATAGAAAGGGTCAATTTTTGGAGGGCTTGTGAAAAGCCATTGCTTGTTGCTTTTACATTCATGTATGGAAGAACCCCGGCAGGCATCTGCCAATAAAAGGGGTAAATTTTTGGAGGGCTTGTCAAAAGCCATTGCTTGTTGCTTTTACATCTATGTATGGAAGAACCCCGGCAGGCATTTGCCAAAAAAAGGGTACATTTTTGGAGGGCTTGTCAAAAGCCATTGCTTGTTGCTTTTACATCCATGTATGGAAGAACCCCGGCAGGCATCTGCCAATAAAAAGGGTCAATTCTTGGAGGGCTTATCAAAAGCCATTGCTTGTTGCTTTTACATCTATCTATGGAAGAACCCCGGCAGGCATCTGCCAATAAAAAGGGTCAATTCTTGGAGGGCTTATCAAAAGCCATTGCTTGTTGCTTTTACATCTATCTATGGAAGAACCCCGGCAGGCATCTGCCACTAAAAAGGGTCAATTTTTGGAGGGCTTGTCAAAAGCCATTGCTTGTTGCTTTTACATCCATGTATGGAAGAACCCCGGCAGGCATCTGCCACTAAAAAGGGTCAATTTTTGGAGGGCTTGTCAAAAGCCATTGCTTGTTGCTTTTACATCTATGTATGGAAGAACCCCGGCAGGCATCTGCCAATTAAAAGGGTACATTTTTGGAGGGCTTGTCAAAAGCCATTGCTTGTTGCTTTTACATCCATGTATGGAAGAACCCCGGCAGGCATCTGCCAATAAAAAGGGTCAATTTTTGGAGTGCTTGTCAAAAGCCATTGCTTTGTTGCTTTTACATCTATGTATGGAAGAACCCCGGCAGGCATCTGCCAAAAAAAGGGTAAATTTTTGGAGGGCTTGTGAAAAGCCATTGCTTGTTGCTTTTACATTCATGTATGGAAGAACCCCGGCAGGCATCTGCCAAAAAAAAGGGTCAATTTTTGGAGGGCTTGTCAAAAGCCATTGCTTGTTGCTTTTACATCCATGTATGGAAGAACCCCGGCAGGTATCTGCCAATAAAAAGGGTCAATTTTTGGAGGGCTTGTCAAAAGCCATTGCTTGTTGCTTTTACATCCATGTATGGAAGAACCCCGGCAGGCATCTGCCAATAAAAAGGGTCAATTTTTGGAGGGCTTGTCAAAAGCCATTGCTTGTTGCTTTTACATCCATGTATGGAAGAACCCCGGCAGGCATCTGCCAAAAAAAGGGTAAATTTTTGGAGGGCTTGTCAAAAGCCATTGCTTGTTGCTTTTACATCCATGTATGGAAGAACCCCGGCAGGCATCTGCCAATAAAAAGGGTCAATTTTTGGAGGGCTTGTCAAAAGCCATTGCTTGTTGCTTTTACATCCATGTATGGAAGAACCCCGGCAGGCATCTGCCAAAAAAAGGGTAAATTTTTGGAGGGCTTGTCAAAAGCCATTGCTTGTTGCTTTTACATCCATGTATGGAAGAACCCCGGCAGGCATCTGCCAATAAAAAGGGTCAATTTTTGGAGGGCTTGTCAAAAGCCATTGCTTGTTGCTTTTACATCTATCTATGGAAGAACCCCGGCAGGCATCTGCCAAAAAAAGGGTAAATTTTTGGAGGGCTTGTCAAAAGCCATTGCTTGTTGCTTTTACATCTATGTATGGAAGAACCCCGGCAGGCATTTGCCAAAAAAAGGGTAAATTTTTGGAGGGCTTGTCAAAAGCCATTGCTTGTTGCTTTTACATCCATGTATGGAAGAACCCCGGCAGGCATCTGCCACTAAAAAGGGTCAATTTTTGGAGGGCTTGTCAAAAGCCATTGCTTGTTGCTTTTACATCTATGTATGGAAGAACCCCGGGAAAGGCATCTGACACTAAAAAGGGTCAATTTTTGGAGGGCTTGTCAAAAGCCATTGCTTGTTGCTTTTACATCTATGTATGGAAGAACCCCGGCAGGCATCTGCCAAAAAAAGGGTACATTTTTGGAGGGCTTGTCAAAAGTCATTGCTTGTTGCTTTTACATCCATGTATGGAAGAACCCCGGCAGGCATCTGCCAAAAAAAGGGTAAATTTTTGATGGGCTTGTCAAAAGCCATTGCTTGTTGCTTTTACATCCATGTATGGAAGAACCCCGGCAGGCATCTGCCAATAAAATGGGTCAATTTTTGGAGGGCTTGTCAAAAGCCATTGCTTGTTGCTTTTACATCTATCTATGGAAGAACCCCGGCAGGCATCTGCCAATAAAAAGGGTAAATTTTTGGAGGGCTTGTCAAAAGCCATTGCTTGTTGCTTTTACATCCATGTATGGAAGAACCCCGGGAGGCATCTGCCAATAAAAAGGGTCAATTTTTGGAGGGCTTGTCAAAATCCATTGCTTTTTGCTTTTACATCTATGTATGGAAGAACACCGGCAGGCATCTGCCAAAAAAAAGGGTACATTTTTGGAGGGCTTGTCAAAAGCCATTGCTTGTTGCTTTTACATCTATGTATGGAAGAACCCCGGCAGGCATCTGCCAATAAAAAGGGTAAATTTTTGGAGGGCTTGTGAAAAGCCATTGCTTGTTGCTTTTACATTAATTTATGGAAGAACCCCAGCAGGCATCTGCCAATAAAAAGGGTCAATTTTTGGAGGGCTTGTCAAAAGCCATTGCTTGTTGCTTTTACATCTATATATGGAAGAACCCCGGCAGGCATCTGCCAAAAAAAAGGGTCAATTTTTGGAGGGCTTGTCAAAAGCCATTGCTTGTTGCTTTTACATCCATGTATGGAAGAACCCCGGCAGGCATCTGCCACTAAAAAGGGTCAATTTTTGGAGGGCTTGTCAAAAGCCATTGCTTGTTGCTTTTACATCTATGTATGGAAGAACCCCGGCAGGCATCTGCCAAAAAAAGGGTACATTTTTGGAGGGCTTGTCAAAAGCCATTGCTTGTTGCTTTTACAACTATGTATGGAAGAACCCCGGCAGGCATCTGCCAATAGAAAGGGTCAATTTTTGGAGGGCTTGTGAAAAGCCATTGCTTGTTGCTTTTACATTCATGTATGGAAGAACCCCGGCAGGCATCTGCCAATAAAAGGGGTAAATTTTTGGAGGGCTTGTCAAAAGCCATTGCTTGTTGCTTTTACATCTATGTATGGAAGAACCCCGGCAGGCATTTGCCAAAAAAAGGGTAAATTTTTGGAGGGCTTGTCAAAAGCCATTGCTTGTTGCTTTTACATCCATGTATGGAAGAACCCCGGCAGGCATCTGCCAATAAAAAGGGTCAATTTTTGGAGGGCTTGTCAAAAGCCATTGCTTGTTGCTTTTACATCTATCTATGGAAGAACCCCGGCAGGCATCTGCCACTAAAAAGGGTCAATTTTTGGAGGGCTTGTCAAAAGCCATTGCTTGTTGCTTTTACATCTATGTATGGAAGAACCCCGGCAGGCATCTGCCAATAAAAAGGGTAAATTTTTGGAGGGCTTGTGAAAAGCCATTGCTTGTTGCTTTTACATTCATGTATGGAAGAACCCCGGAAGGCATCTGCCAAAAAAAAGGGTCAATTTTTGGAGGGCTTGTCAAAAGCCATTGCTTGTTGCTTTTACATCCATGTATGGAAGAACCCCGGCAGGCATCTGCCACTAAAAAGGGTCAATTTTTGGAGGGCTTGTCAAAAGCCATTGCTTGTTGCTTTTACATCTATGTATGGAAGAACCCCGGCAGGCATCTGCCAATAAAAGGGGTAAATTTTTGGAGGGCTTGTCAAAAGCCATTGCTTGTTGCTTTTACATCTATGTATGGAAGAACCCCGGCAGGCATTTGCCAAAAAAAGGGTAAATTTTTGGAGGGCTTGTCAAAAGCCATTGCTTGTTGCTTTTACATCTATGTATGGAAGAACCCCGGCAGGCATCTGCCACTAAAAAGGGTCAATTTTTGGAGGGCTTGTCAAAAGCCATTGCTTGTTGCTTTTACATCCATGTATGGAAGAACCCCGGCAGGCATCTGCCACTAAAAAGGGTCAATTTTTGGAGGGCTTGTCAAAAGCCATTGCTTGTTGCTTTTACATCTATGTATGGAAGAACCCCGGCAGGCATCTGCCAAAAAAAGGGTACATTTTTGGAGGGCTTGTCAAAAGCCATTGCTTGTTGCTTTTACATCCATGTATGGAAGAACCCCGGCAGGCATCTGCCAATAAAAAGGGTCAATTTTTGGAGGGCTTGTCAAAAGCCATTGCTTGTTGCTTTTACATCTATGTATGGAAGAACCCCGGCAGGCATCTGCCAATAAAAAGGGTAAATTTTTGGAGGGCTTGTGAAAAGCCATTGCTTGTTGCTTTTACATTCATGTATGGAAGAACCCCGGAAGGCATCTGCCAAAAAAAAGGGTCAATTTTTGGAGGGCTTGTCAAAAGCCATTGCTTGTTGCTTTTACATCCATGTATGGAAGAACCCCGGCAGGCATCTGCCAATAAAAAGGGTACATTTTTGGAGGGCTTGTCAAAAGCCATTGCTTGTTGCTTTTACATCCATGTATGGAAGAACCCCGGCAGGCATCTGCCACTAAAAAGGGTCAATTTTTGGAGGGCTTGTCAAAAGCCATTGCTTGTTGCTTTTACATCTATGTATGGAAGAACCCCGGCAGGCATCTGCCAATAAAAGGGGTAAATTTTTGGAGGGCTTGTCAAAAGCCATTGCTTGTTGCTTTTACATCTATGTATGGAAGAACCCCGGCAGGCATTTGCCAAAAAAAGGGTAAATTTTTGGAGGGCTTGTCAAAAGCCATTGCTTGTTGCTTTTACATCTATGTATGGAAGAACCCCGGCAGGCATCTGCCACTAAAAAGGGTCAATTTTTGGAGGGCTTGTCAAAAGCCATTGCTTGTTGCTTTTACATCCATGTATGGAAGAACCCCGGCAGGCATCTGCCACTAAAAAGGGTCAATTTTTGGAGGGCTTGTCAAAAGCCATTGCTTGTTGCTTTTACATCTATGTATGGAAGAACCCCGGCAGGCATCTGCCAATAAAAAGGGTAAATTTTTGGAGGGCTTGTGAAAAGCCATTGCTTGTTGCTTTTACATTCATGTATGGAAGAACCCCGGAAGGCATCTGCCAAAAAAAAGGGTCAATTTTTGGAGGGCTTGTCAAAAGCCATTGCTTGTTGCTTTTACATCCATGTATGGAAGAACCCCGGCAGGCATCTGCCAATAAAAAGGGTCAATTTTTGGAGGGCTTGTCAAAAGCCATTGCTTGTTGCTTTTACATCCATGTATGGAAGAACCCCGGCAGGCATCTGCCACTAAAAAGGGTCAATTTTTGGAGGGCTTGTCAAAAGCCATTGCTTGTTGCTTTTACATCTATGTATGGAAGAACCCCGGCAGGCATCTGCCAAAAAAAGGGTACATTTTTGGAGGGCTTGTCAAAAGCCATTGCTTGTTGCTTTTACATTCATGTATGGAAGAACCCCGGCAGGCATCTGCCAATAAAAAGGGTCAATTTTTGGAGGGCTTGTCAAAAGCCATTGCTTGTTGCTTTTACATCCATGTATGGAAGAACACCGGCAGGCATCTGCCAATAAAAAGGGTCAATTTTTGGAGGGCTTGTCAAAAGCCATTGCTTGTTGCTTTTACATCCATGTATGGAAGAACCCCGGCAGGCATCTGCCACTAAAAAGGGTCAATTTTTGGAGGGCTTGTCAAAAGCCATTGCTTGTTGCTTTTACATCTATGTATGGAAGAACCCCGGCAGGCATCTGCCAAAAAAAGGGTACATTTTTGGAGGGCTTGTCAAAAGCCATTGCTTGTTGCTTTTACATTCATGTATGGAAGAACCCCGGCAGGCATCTGCCACTAAAAAGGGTCAATTTTTGGAGGGCTTGTCAAAAGCCATTGCTTGTTGCTTTTACATCCATGTATGGAAGAACCCCGGCAGGCATCTGCCAAAAAAAAGGGTCAATTTTTGGAGGGCTTGTCAAAAGCCATTGCTTGTTGCTTTTACATCCATGTATGGAAGAACCCCGGCAGGCATCTGCCACTAAAAAGGGTCAATTTTTGGAGGGCTTGTCAAAAGCCATTGCTTGTTGCTTTTACATCCATGTATGGAAGAACCCCGGCAGGCATCTGCCACTAAAAAGGGTCAATTTTTGGAGGGCTTGTCAAAAGCCATTGCTTGTTGCTTTTACATCTATGTATGGAAGAACCCCGGCAGGCATCTGCCAATTAAAAGGGTACATTTTTGGAGGGCTTGTCAAAAGCCATTGCTTGTTGCTTTTACATCCATGTATGGAAGAACCCCGGCAGGCATCTGCCAATAAAAAGGGTCAATTTTTGGAGTGCTTGTCAAAAGCCATTGCTTGTTGCTTTTACATCTATGTATGGAAGAACCCCGGCAGGCATCTGCCAATAAAAAGGGTCAATTTTTGGAGGGCTTGTGAAAAGCCATTGCTTCTTGCTTTTACATTCATGTATGGAAGAACCCCGGCAGGCATCTGCCAAAAAAAAGGGTCAATTTTTGGAGGGCTTGTCAAAAGCCATTGCTTGTTGCTTTTACATCCATGTATGGAAGAACCCCGGCAGGCATCTGCCAATAAAAAGGGTCAATTTTTGGAGGGCTTGTCAAAAGCCATTGCTTGTTGCTTTTACATCCATGTATGGAAGAACCCCGGCAGGCATCTGCCAATAAAAAGGGTCAATTTTTGGAGGGCTTGTCAAAAGCCATTGCTTGTTGCTTTTACATCCATGTATGGAAGAACCCCGGCAGGCATCTGCCAATAAAAAGGGTCAATTTTTGGAGGGCTTGTCAAAAGCCATTGCTTGTTGCTTTTACATCCATGTATGGAAGAACCCCGGCAGGCATCTGCCAAAAAAAGGGTAAATTTTTGGAGTGCTTGTCAAAAGCCATTGCTTGTTGCTTTTACATCTATGTATGGAAGAACCCCGGCAGGCATCTGCCAATAAAAAGGGTCAATTTTTGGACGGCTTGTCAAAAGCCATTGCTTGTTGCTTTTACATCTATGTATGGAAGAACCCCGGCAGGCATCTGCCAAAAAAAGGGTCAATTTTTGGAGGGCTTGTCAAAAGCCATTGCTTGTTGCTTTTACATCAATGTATGGAAGAACCCCGGCAGGCATCTGCCAATAAAAAGGGTCAATTTTTGGAGGGCTTGTCAAAAGCCATTGCTTTTTGCTTTTACATCTATGTATGGAAGAACCCCGGCAGGCATCTGCCAATAAAAAGGGTCAATTTATGGAGAGCTTGTCAAAAGCCATTGCTTGTTGCTTTTACATCTATGTATGGAAGAACCCCGGCAGGCATCTGCCAAAAAAAAGGGTCAATTTTTGGAGGGCTTGTCAAAAGCCATTGCTTGTTGCTTTTACATCCATGTATGGAAGAACCCCGGCAGGCATCTGCCACTAAAAAGGGTCCATTTTTGGAGGGCTTGTCAAAAGCCATTGCTTGTTGCTTTTACATCTATGTATGGAAGAACCCCGGCAGGCATCTGCCAAAAAAAGGGTCAATTTTTGGAGGGCTTGTCAAAAGCCATTGCTTGTTGCTTTTACATTCATGTATGGAAGAACCCCGGCAGGCATCTGCCAATAGAAAGGGTCAATTTTTGGAGGGCTTGTGAAAAGCCATTGCTAGTTGCTTTTACATTCATGTATGGAAGAACCCCGGCAGGCATCTGCCAATAAAAGGGGTAAATTTTTGGAGGGCTTGTCAAAAGCCATTGCTTGTTGCTTTTACATCTATGTATGGAAGAACCCCGGCAGGCATTTGCCAAAAAAAGGGTACATTTTTGGAGGGCTTGTCAAAAGCCATTGCTTGTTGCTTTTACATCCATGTATGGAAGAACCCCGGCAGGCATCGCCAATAAAAAGGGTCAATTTTTGGAGGGCTTGTGAAAAGCCATTGCTTGTTGCTTTTACATTCATGTATGGAAGAACCCCGGCAGGCATCTGCCAAAAAAAGGGTCAATTTTTGGAGTGCTTGTCAAAAGCCATTGCTTTGTTGCTTTTACATCTATGTATGGAAGAACCCCGGCAGGCATCTGCCAATAAAAAGGGTCAATTTTTGGAGGGCTTGTGAAAAGCCATTGCTTGTTGCTTTTACATTCATGTATGGAAGAACCCCGGCAGGCATCTGCCAAAAAAAGGGTAAATTTTTGGAGGGCTTGTCAAAAGCCATTGCTTGTTGCTTTTACATCCATGTATGGAAGAACCCCGGCAGGCATCTGCCAATAAAAAGGGTCAATTTTTGGAGGGCTTGTCAAAAGCCATTGCTTGTTGCTTTTACATCTATGTATGGAAGAACCCCGGCAGGCATCTGCCAAAAAAAGGGTAAATTTTTGGAGGACTTGTCAAAAGCCATTGCTTGTTGCTTTTACATCCATGTATGGAAGAACCCCGGCAGGCATCTGCCAATAAAAAGGGTCAATTTTTGGAGGGCTTGTCAAAAGCCATTGCTTGTTGCTTTTACATCTATCTATGGAAGAACCCCGGCAGGCATCTGCCAATAAAAAGGGTAAATTTTTGGAGGGCTTGTCAAAAGCCATTGCTTGTTGCTTTTACATCCATGTATGGAAGAACCCCGGCAGGCATCTGCCAATAAAAAGGGTCAATTTTTGGAGGGCTTGTCAAAATCCATTGCTTTTTGCTTTTACATCTATGTATGGAAGAACACCGGCAGGCATCTGCCAAAAAAAAGGGTACATTTTTGGAGGGCTTGTCAAAAGCCATTGCTTGTTGCTTTTACATCTATGTATGGAAGAACCCCGGCAGGCATCTGCCAAAAAAAAGGGTCAATTTTTGGAGGGCTTGTCAAAAGCCATTGCTTGTTGCTTTTACATCCATGTATGGAAGAACCCCGGCAGGCATCTGCCACTAAAAAGGGTCAATTTTTGGAGGGCTTGTCAAAAGCCATTGCTTGTTGCTTTTACATCTATGTATGGAAGAACCCCGGCAGGCATCTGCCAAAAAAAGGGTAAATTTTTGGAGGGCTTGTCAACAGCCATTGCTTGTTGCTTTTACAACTATGTATGGAAGAACCCCGGCAGGCATCTGCCAATAGAAAGGGTCAATTTTTGGAGGGCTTGTGAAAAGCCATTGCTTGTTGCTTTTACATTCATGTATGGAAGAACCCCGGCAGGCATCTGCCAATAAAAGGGGTAAATTTTTGGAGGGCTTGTCAAAAGCCATTGCTTGTTGCTTTTACATCTATGTATGGAAGAACCCCGGCAGGCATTTGCCAAAAAAAGGGTAAATTTTTGGAGGGCTTGTCAAAAGCCATTGCTTGTTGCTTTTACATCCATGTATGGAAGAACCCCGGCAGGCATCTGCCAATAAAAAGGGTCAATTTTTGGAGGGCTTGTCAAAAGTCATTGCTTGTTGCTTTTACATCTATCTATGGAAGAACCCCGGCAGGCATCTGCCACTAAAAAGGGTCAATTTTTGGAGGGCTTGTCAAAAGCCATTGCTTGTTGCTTTTACATCCATGTATGGAAGAACCCCGGCAGGCATCTGCCACTAAAAAGGGTCAATTTTTGGAGGGCTTGTCAAAAGCCATTGCTTGTTGCTTTTACATCTATGTATGGAAGAACCCCGGCAGGCATCTGCCAAAAAAAGGGTACATTTTTGGAGGGCTTGTCAAAAGCCATTGCTTGTTGCTTTTACATCCATGTATGGAAGAACCCCGGCAGGCATCTGCCAATAAAAAGGGTAAATTTTTGGAGGGCTTGTCAAAAGCCATTGCTTGTTGCTTTTACATTCATGTATGGAAGAACCCCGGAAGGCATCTGCCAAAAAAAAGGGTAAATTTTTGGAGGGCTTGTCAAAAGCCATTGCTTGTTGCTTTTACATCCATGTATGGAAGAACCCCGGCAGGCATCTGCCAATAAAAAGGGTAAATTTTTGGAGGGCTTGTCAAAAGCCATTGCTTGTTGCTTTTACATCCATGTATGGAAGAACCCCGGCAGGCATCTGCCACTAAAAAGGGTCAATTTTTGGAGGGCTTGTCAAAAGTCATTGCTTGTTGCTTTTACATCCATGTATGGAAGAACCCCGGCAGGCATCTGCCAAAAAAAAGGGTACATTTTTGGAGGGCTTGTCAAAAGCCATTGCTTGTTGCTTTTACATCCATGTATGGAAGAACCCCGGCAGGCATCTGCCAATAAAAAGGGTCAATTTTTGGAGGGCTTGTGAAAAGCCATTGCTTGTTGCTTTTACATTCATGTATGGAAGAACCCCGGCAGGCATCTGCCAATAAAAAGGGTCAATTTTTGGAGGGCTTGTCAAAAGCCATTGCTTGTTGCTTTTACATCTATGTATGGAAGAACCCCGGCAGGCATCTGCCAATAAAAAGGGTCAATTTTTGGAGGGCTTGTCAAAAGCCATTGCTAGTTGCTTTTACATTCATGTATGGAAGAACCCCGGCAGGCATCTGCCACTAAAAAGGGTACATTTTTGGAGGGCTTGTCAAAAGCCATTGCTTGTTGCTTTTTACCTCTATGTATGGAAGAACCCCGGCAGGCATCTACCAATAAAAAGGGTAAATTTTTGGAGGGCTTGTGTAAAGCCATTGCTTGTTGCTTTTACATCCATGTATGGAAGAACCCCGGCAGGCATCTGCCAATAAAAAGGGTCAATTTTTGGAGGGCTTGTCAAAAGCCATTGCTTGTTGCTTTTACATCTATGTATGGAAGAACCCCGGCAGGCATCTGCCAAAAAAAGGGTCAATTTTTGGGGGGCTTGTCAAAAGCCATTGCTTGTTGCTTTTACATCTATGTATGGAAGAACCCCGGCAGGCATCTGCCAATAAAAAGGGTCAATTTTTGGAGGGCTTGTCAAAAGCCATTGCTTGTTGCTTTTACATCCATGTATGGAAGAACCCCGGCAGGCATCTGCCAATAAAAAGGGTAAATTTTTGGAGGGCTTGTCAAAAGCCATTGCTTGTTGCTTTTACATTCATGTATGGAAGAACCCCGGCAGGCATCTGCCATTAAAAAGGGTCAATTTTTGGAGGCCTTGTCAAAAGCCATTGCTTGTTGCTTTTACATCCATGTATGGAAGAACCCCGGCAGGCATCTGCCAAAAAAAAGGGTCAAATTTTGGAGGGCTTGTTAAAAGCCATTGCTTGTTGCTTTTACATCTATGTATGGAAGAACCCCGGCAGGCATCTGCCAAAAACAGGGTCAATTTTTGGAGGGCTTGTCAAAAGCCATTGCTTGTTGCTTTTACATCTATGTATGGTAGAACCCCGGCAGGCATCTGCCAATAAAAAGGGTCAATTTTTGGAGGGCTTGTCAAAAGCCATTGCTTGTTGCTTTTACATCTATGTATGGAAGAACCCCGGCAGGCATCTGCCAATAAAAAGGGTACATTTTTGGAGGGCTTGTCAAAAGCCATTGCTTGTGGCTTTTACATTCATGTATGGAAGAACCCCGGCAGGCATCTGCCAAAAAAAAGGGTCAATTTTTGGAGGGCTTGTCAAAAGCCATTGCTTGTTGCTTTTACATCTATGTATGGAAGAACCCCGGCAGGCATCTGCCAAAAAAAAGGGTCAATTTTTGGAGGGCTTGTCAAAAGCCATTGCTTGTTGCTTTTACCTCCATGTATGGAAGAACCCCGGCAGGCATCTACCAATAAAAAGGGTAAATTTTTGGAGGGCTTGTCAAAAGCCATTGCTTTTTGCTTTTACATCTATGTATGGAAGAACCCCGGCAGGCATCTGCCAATAAAAAGGGTCAATTTTTGGAGGGCTTGTCAAAAGCCATTGCTTGTTGCTTTTACCTCCATGTATGGAAGAACCCCGGCATGCATCTGCCAAAAAAAAGGGTAAATTCATGGAGGGCTTGTCAAAAGCCATTGCTTGTTGCTTTTACCTCCATGTATGGAAGAACCCCGGCAGGCATCTACCAATAAAAAGGGTAAATTTTTGGAGGGCTTGTGAAAAGCCATTGCTTGTTGCTTTTACATCCATGTATGGAAGAACCCCGGCAGGCATCTACCAATAAAAAGGGTAAATTTTTGGAGGGCTTGTGAAAAGCCATTGCTTGTTGCTTTTACATCTATGTATGGAAGAACCCCGGCAGGCATCTGCCAAAAAAAGGGTAAATTTTTGGAGGGCTTGTCAAATGCCATTGCTTGTTGCTTTTACATCCATGTATGGAAGAACCCCGGCAGGCATCTGCCAATAAAAAGGGTCAATTTTTGGAGGGCTTGTCAAAAGCCATTGCTTGTTGCTTTTACATCTATGTATGGAAGAACCCCGGCAGGCATCTGCCAAAAACAGGGTCAATTTTTGGAGGGCTTGTCAAAAGCCATTGCTTGTTGCTTTTACATCCATGTATGGAAGAACCCCGGCAGGCATCTGCCAATAAAAAGGGTCAATTTTTGGAGGGCTTGTCAAAAGCCATTGCTTGTTGCTTTTACATTCATGTATGGAAGAACCCCGGCAGGCATCTGCCATTAAAAAGGGTCAATTTTTGGAGGGCTTGTCAAAAGCCATTGCTTGTTGCTTTTACATCCATGTATGGAAGAACCCCGGCAGGCATCTGCCAAAAACAGGGTCAATTTTTGGAGGGCTTGTCAAAAGCCATTGCTTGTTGCTTTTACATCCATGTATGGAAGAACCCCGGCAGGCATCTGCCAATAAAAAGGGTACATTTTTGGAGGGCTTGTCAAAAGCCATTGCTAGTTGCTTTTACATTCATGTATGGAAGAACCCCGGCAGGCATCTGCCAATAAAAAGGGTAAATTTTTGGAGGGCTTGTCAAAAGCCATTGCTTGTGGCTTTTACATTCATGTATGGAAGAACCCCGGCACACATCTGCCAAAAAAAGGGTCAATTTTTGGAGGGCTTGTCAAAAGCCATTGCTTGTTGCTTTTACATCCATGTATGGAAGAACCCCGACAGGCATCTGCCAATAAAAAGGGTCAATTTTTGGAGGGCTTGTCAAAAGCCATTGCTTGTTGCTTTTACATCTATGTATGGAAGAACCCCGACAGGCATCTGCCAATAAAAAGGGTACATTTTTGGAGGGCTTGTCAAAAGCCATTGCTTGTTGCTTTTACATCTATGTATGGAAGAACCCCGGCAGGCATCTGCCAAAAAAAAGGGTCAATTTTTGCAGGGCTTGTCAAAAGCCATTGCTTGTTGCTTTTACATTCATGTATGGAAGAACCCCGGCAGGCATCTGCCAATAAAAGGGTCAATTTTTGGAGGGCTTGTCAAAAGCCATTGCTTGTTGCTTTTACATTCATGTATGGAAGAACCCCGGCAGGCATCTGCCAAAAAAAGGGTCAATTTTTGGAGGGCTTGTCAAAAGCCATTGCTTGTTGCTTTTACATTCATGTATGGAAGAACCCCGGCAGGCATCTGCCAAAAAAAAGGGTCAATTTTTGGAGGGCTTGTCAAAAGCCATTGCTTGTTGCTTTTACATCTATGTATGGAAGAACCCCGGCAGGCATCTGCCAAAAAAAAGGGTCAATTTTTGGATGGCTTGTCAAAAGCCATTGCTTGTTGCTTTTACATCCATGTATGGAAGAACCCCGGCAGGCATCTGCCAATAAAAAGGGTCAATTTTTGGAGGGCTTGTCAAAAGCCATTGCTTGTTGCTTTTACATCCATGTATGGAAGAACCCCGGCAGGCATCTGCCAAAAACACGGTCAATTTTTGGAGGGCTTGTCAAAAGCCATTGCTTGTTGCTTTTACATCCATGTATGGAAGAACCCCGGCAGGCATCTGCCAATAAAAAGGGTACATTTTTGGAGGGCTTGTCAAAAGCCATTGCTAGTTGCTTTTACATTCATGTATGGAAGAACCCCGGCAGGCATCTGCCAATAAAAAGGGTAAATTTTTGGAGGGCTTGTCAAAAGCCATTGCTTGTGGCTTTTACATTCATGTATGGAAGAACCCCGGCACACATCTGCCAAAAAAAGGGTCAATTTTTGGAGGGCTTGTCAAAAGCCATTGCTTGTTGCTTTTACATCCATGTATGGAAGAACCCCGACAGGCATCTGCCAATAAAAAGGGTCAATTTTTGGAGGGCTTGTCAAAAGCCATTGCTTGTTGCTTTTACATCTATGTATGGAAGAACCCCGACAGGCATCTGCCAATAAAAAGGGTACATTTTTGGAGGGCTTGTCAAAAGCCATTGCTTGTTGCTTTTACATCTATGTATGGAAGAACCCCGGCAGGCATCTGCCAAAAAAAAGGGTCAATTTTTGCAGGGCTTGTCAAAAGCCATTGCTTGTTGCTTTTACATTCATGTATGGAAGAACCCCGGCAGGCATCTGCCAATAAAAGGGTCAATTTTTGGAGGGCTTGTCAAAAGCCATTGCTTGTTGCTTTTACATTCATGTATGGAAGAACCCCGGCAGGCATCTGCCAAAAAAAAGGGTCAATTTTTGGAGGGCTTGTCAAAAGCCATTGCTTGTTGCTTTTACATTCATGTATGGAAGAACCCCGGCAGGCATCTGCCAAAAAAAAGGGTCAATTTTTGGATGGCTTGTCAAAAGCCATTGCTTGTTGCTTTTACATCCATGTATGGAAGAACCCCGGCAGGCATCTGCCAATAAAAAGGGTCAATTTTTGGAGGGCTTGTCAAAAGCCATTGCTTTTTGCTTTTACATCTATGTATGGAAGAACCCCGGCAGGAATCTGCCAAAAAAAAGGGTAAATTTTTGGAGGGCTTGTGAAAAGCCATTGCTTGTTGCTTTTACATCCATGTATGGAAGAACCCCGGCAGGCATCTGCCAAAAAAAGGGTCAATTTTTGGAGGGCTTGTCAAAAGCCATTGCTTGTTGCTTTTACATCCATGTATGGAAGAACCCCGGCAGGCATCTGCCAAAAAAAGGGTCAATTTTTGGAGGGCTTGTCAAAAGC
This sequence comes from Rhinoderma darwinii, assembly GCF_050947455.1. Classification (NCBI taxonomy): domain Eukaryota; kingdom Metazoa; phylum Chordata; class Amphibia; order Anura; family Rhinodermatidae; genus Rhinoderma; species Rhinoderma darwinii. The sequence goes on from NW_027461715.1 coordinate 26,823, forward strand.
CATTGCTTGTTGCTTTTACATCCATGTATGGAAGAACCCCGGCAGGCATCTGCCAATAAAAAGGGTCAATTTTTGGAGGGCTTGTCAAAAGCCATTGCTTGTTGCTTTTACATCCATGTATGGAAGAACCCCGGCAGGCATCTGCCAATAAAAAGGGTCAATTTTTGGAGGGCTTGTCAAAAGCCATTGCTTGTTGCTTTTACATCCATGTATGGAAGAACCCCCGGAAGGCATCTGCCAATAAAAAGGGTCAATTTTTGGAGGGCTTGTCAAAAGCCATTGCTTGTTGCTTTTACGTCCATGTATGGAAGAACCCCGGCAGGCATCTGCCATTAAAAAGGGTCAATTTTTGGAGGGCTTGTCAAAAGCCATTGCTTGTTGCTTTTACATCCATGTATGGAAGAACCCCGGCAGGCATATGCCAATAAAAAGGGTCAATTTTTGGAGGGCTTGTCAAAAGCCATTGCTTGTTGCTTTTACATCCATGTATGGAAGAACCCCGGCAGGCATATGCCAATAAAAAGGGTCAATTTTTGGAGGGCTTGTCAAAAGCCATTGCTTGTTGCTTTTACATCCATGTATGGAAGAACCCCGGCAGGCATCTGCCAAAAACAGGGTCAATTTTTGGAGGGCTTGTCAAAAGCCATTGCTTGTTGCTTTTACATCCATGTATGGAAGAACCCCGGCAGGCATCTGCCAATTAAAAGGGTCAATTTTTGGAGGGCTTGTCAAAAGCCATTGCTAGTTGCTTTTACATTCATGTATGGAAGAACCCCGGCAGGCATCTGCCAAAAAAAAGGGTCAATTTTTGGAGGGCTTGTCAAAAGCCATTGCTTGTTGCTTTTACATCTATGTATGGAAGAACCCCGGCACACATCTGCCAAAAAAAGGGTCAATTTTTGGAGGGCTTGTCAAAAGCCATTGCTTGTTGCTTTTACATCCATGTATGGAAGAACCCCGACAGGCACCTGCCAATAAAAAAGGGTCAATTTTTGGAGGGCTTGTCAAAAGCCATTGCTTGTTGCTTTTAAATCTATGTATGGAAGAACCCCGGCAGGCATCTGCCAAAAAAAAGGGTCAATTTTTGGAGGGCTTGTCAAAAGCCATTGCTTGTTGCTTTTACATTCATGTATGGAAGAACCCCGGCAGGCATCTGCCAAAAAAAAGGGTCAATTTTTGGAGGGCTTGTCAAAAGACATTGCTTGTTGCTTTTACATCTATGTATGGAAGAACCCCGGCAGGCATCTGCCAAAAAAAAGGGTCAATTTTTGGATGGCTTGTCAAAAGCCATTGCTTGTTGCTTTTACATCCATGTATGGAAGAACCCCGGCAGGCATCTGCCAATAAAAAGGGTCAATTTTTGGAGGGCTTGTCAAAAGCCATTGCTTTTTGCTTTTACATCTATGTATGGAAGAACCCCGGCAGGCATCTGCCAAAAAAAAGGGTAAATTTTTGGAGGGCTTGTCAAAAGCCATTGCTTGTTGCTTTTACATCCATGTATGGAAGAACCCCGGCAGGCATCTGCCAATAAAAAGGGTCAATTTTTGGAGGGCTTGTCAAAAGCCATTGCTTTTTGCTTTTACATCTATGTATGGAAGAACCCCGGCAGGCATCTGCCAAAAAAAAGGGTCAATTTTTGGAGGGCTTGTCAAAAGCCATTGCTTGTTGCTTTTACATCCATGTATGGAAGAACCCCGGCAGGCATCTGCCACTAAAAAGGGTCAATTTTTGGAGGGCTTGTCAAAAGTCATTGCTTGTTGCTTTTACATCTAAGTATGGAAGAACCCCGGCAGGCATATGCCAATAAAAAGGGTCAATTTTTGGAGGGCTTGTCAAAAGCCATTGCTTGTTGCTTTTACATTCATGTATGGAAGAACCCCGGCAGGCATCTGCCAATAAAAAGGGTCAATTTTTGGAGGGCTTGTCAAAAGCCATTGCTTGTTGCTTTTACATTCATGTATGGAAGAACCCCGGCAGGCATCTGCCAAAAAAAAGGGTACATTTTTGCAGGGCTTGTCAAAAGCCATTGCTTGTTGCTTTTACATCCATGTATGGAAGAACCCCCGGCAGGCATCTGCCAAAAAAAGGGTCAATTTTTGGAGGGCTTGTCAAAAGCCATTGCTTGTTGCTTTTACATCTATGTATGGAAGAACCCCGGCAGGCATCTGCCAAAAAAAGGGTCCATTTTTGGAGGGCTTGTCAAAAGCCATTGCTTGTTGCTTTTACATCTATGTATGGAAGAACCCCGGCAGGCATCTGCCAAAAAAAAGGGTCAATTTTTGGAGGGCTTGTCAAAAGCCATTGCTTGTTGCTTTTACATTCATGTATGGAAGAACCCCGGCAGGCATCTGCCCAAAAAAGGGTCAATTTTTGGAGGGCTTGTCAAAAGCCATTGCTTGTTGCTTTTACATTCATGTATGGAAGAACCCCGGCAGGCATCTGCCAAAAAAAAGGGTCAATTTTTGGAGGGCTTGTCAAAAGCCATTGCTTGTTGCTTTTACATCTATGTATGGAAGAACCCCGGCAAGCATCTGCCAAAAAAAAGGGTAAATTTTTGGATGGCTTGTCAAAAGCCATTGCTTGTTGCTTTTACATCCATGTATGGAAGAACCCCGGCAGGCATCTGCCCAAAAAAGGGTCAATTTTTGGAGGGCTTGTCAAAAGCCATTGCTTGTTGCTTTTACATTCATGTATGGAAGAACCCCGGCAGGCATCTGCCAAAAAAAAGGGTAAATTTTTGGAGGGCTTGTCAAAAGCCATTGCTTGTTGCTTTTACATCTATGTATGGAAGAACCCCGGCAGGCATCTGCCAAAAAAAAGGGTAAATTTTTGGATGGCTTGTCAAAAGCCATTGCTTGTTGCTTTTACATCCATGTATGGAAGAACCCCGGCAGGCATCTGCCAATAAAAAGGGTCAATTTTTGGAGGGCTTGTCAAAAGCCATTGCTTTTTGCTTTTACATCTATGTATGGAAGAACCCCGGCAGGCATCTGCCAAAAAAAAGGGTAAATTTTTGGAGGGCTTGTCAAAAGCCATTGCTTGTTGCTTTTACATCCATGTATGGAAGAACCCCGGCAGGCATCTGCCACTAAAAAGGGTCAATTTTTGGAGGGCTTGTCAAAAGACATTGCTTGTTGCTTTTACATCTATGTATGGAAGAACCCCGGCAGGCATCTGCCACTAAAAAGGGTCAATTTTTGGAGGGCTTGTGAAAAGCCATTGCTTGTTGCTTTTACATCCATGTATGGAAGAACCCCGGCAGGCATCTGCCAATAAAAAGGGTAAATTTTTGGAGGGCTTGTCAAAAGTCATTGCTTGTTGCTTTTACATCTATGTATGGAAGAACCCCGGCAGGCATCTGCCACTAAAAAGGGTCAATTTTTGGAGGGCTTGTGAAAAGCCATTGCTTGTTGCTTTTACATCTATGTATGGAAGAACCCCGGCAGGCATCTGCCCAAAAAAAGTGTCCATTTTTGGAGGGCTTGTCAAAAGCCATTGCTTGTTGCTTTTACATCCATGTATGGAAGAACCCCGGCAGGCATCTGCCAATAAAAAGGGTCAATTTTTGGAGGGCTTGTCAAAAGCCATTGCTTGTTGCTTTTACATTCATGTATGGAAGAACCCCGGCAGGCATCTGCCAAAAAAAAGGGTCAATTTTTGGAGGGCTTGTCAAAAGTCATTGCTTGTTGCTTTTACATCTATGTATGGAAGAACCCCGGCAGGCATCTGCCAAAAAAAAGGGTCAATTTTTGGAGGGCTTGTCAAAAGCCATTGCTTGTTGCTTTTACATCCATGTATGGAAGAACCCCGGCAGGCATCTGCCAATAAAAAGGGTCAATTTTTGGTGGGCTTGTCAAAAGCCATTGCTTGTTGCTTTTACATCTATGTATGGAAGAACCCCGGCAGGCATCTGCCAAAAAAAAGGGTCAATTTTTGGAGGGCTTGTCAAAAGCCATTACTTGTTGCTTTTACCTCCATGTATGGAAGAACCCCGGCAGGAATCTACCAATAAAAAGGGTAAATTTTAGGAGGGCTTGTGAAAAGCCATTGCTTGTTGCTTTTACATCCATGTATGGAAGAACCCCGGCAGGCATCTGCCAAAAAAAAGGGTCAATTTTTGGAGGGCTTGTCAAAAGCCATTGCTTGTTGCTTTTACATCTATGTATGGAAGAACCCCGGCAGGCATCTGCCAAAAAAAAGGGTAAATTTTTGGAGGGCTTGTCAAAAGCCATTGCTTGTTGCTTTTACATTCATGTATGGAAGAACCCCGGCAGGCATCTGCCCAAAAAAGGGTCAATTTTTGGAGGGCTTGTCAAAAGCCATTGCTTGTTGCTTTTACATCTATGTATGGAAGAACACCGGCAGGCATCTGCCAATAAAAAGGGTCAATTTTTGGAGGGCTTGTCAAAAGCCATTGCTTTTTGCTTTTACATCTATGTATGGAAGAACCCCGACAGGCATCTGCCAATAAAAAGGGTCAATTTTTGGAGGGCTTGTCAAAAGCCATTGCTTGTTGCTTTTACATCCATGTATGGAAGAACCCCGACAGGAATCTGCCAATAAAAAGGGTCAATTTTTGGAGGGCTTGTCAAAAGCCATTGCTTGTTGCTTTTACATCTATGTATGGAAGAACCCCGGCAGGCATCTGCCAAAAAAAAGGGTCAATTTTTGGAGGGCTTGTCAAAAGCCATTGCTTGTTGCTTTTACATCTATGTATGGAAGAACCCCGGCAGGCATCTGCCACTAAAAAGGGTCCATTTTTGGAGGGCTTGTCAAAAGCCATTGCTTGTTGCTTTTACATCCATGTATGGAAGAACCCCGGCAGGCATCTGCCAATAAAAAGGGTCAATTTTTGGAGGGCTTGTCAAAAGCCATTGCTTGTTGCTTTTACATCCATGTATGGAAGAACCCCGACAGGAATCTGCCAATAAAAAGGGTCAATTTTTGGAGGGCTTGTCAAAAGCCATTGCTTGTTGCTTTTACATCTATGTATGGAAGAACCCCGGCAGGCATCTGCCAAAAAAAAGGGTCCATTTTTGGAGGGCTTGTCAAAAGCCATTGCTTGTTGCTTTTACATCTATGTATGGAAGAACCCCGGCAGGCATCTGCCAAAAAAAAGGGTCCATTTTTGGAGGGCTTGTCAAAAGCCATTGCTTGTTGCTTTTACATCCATGTATGGAAGAACCCCGGCAGGCATCTGCCAATAAAAAGGGTAAATTTTTGGAGGGCTTGTCAAAAGTCATTGCTTGTTGCTTTTACATCTATGTATGGAAGAACCCCGGCAGGCATCTGCCACTAAAAAGGGTCAATTTTTGGAGGGCTTGTGAAAAGCCATTGCTTGTTGCTTTTACATCTATGTATGGAAGAACCCCGGCAGGCATCTGCCCAAAAAAAGTGTCCATTTTTGGAGGGCTTGTCAAAAGCCATTGCTTGTTGCTTTTACATCCATGTATGGAAGAACCCCGGCAGGCATCTGCCAATAAAAAGGGTCAATTTTTGGAGGGCTTGTCAAAAGCCATTGCTTGTTGCTTTTACATTCATGTATGGAAGAACCCCGGCAGGCATCTGCCAAAAAAAAGGGTCAATTTTTGGAGGGCTTGTCAAAAGTCATTGCTTGTTGCTTTTACATCTATGTATGGAAGAACCCCGGCAGGCATCTGCCAAAAAAAAGGGTCAATTTTTGGAGGGCTTGTCAAAAGCCATTGCTTGTTGCTTTTACATCCATGTATGGAAGAACCCCGGCAGGCATCTGCCAATAAAAAGGGTCAATTTTTGGAGGGCTTGTCAAAAGCCATTGCTTGTTGCTTTTACATCTATGTATGGAAGAACCCCGGCAGGCATCTGCCAATAAAAAGGGTCAATTTTTGGAGGGCTTGTCAAAAGCCATTGCTTGTTGCTTATACATCTATGTATGGAAGAACCCCGGCAGGCATCTGCCAATAAAAAGGGTCAATTTTTGGAGGGCTTGTCAAAAGCCATTACTTGTTGCTTTTACCTCCATGTATGGAAGAACCCCGGCAGGCATCTACCAATAAAAAGGGTAAATTTTAGGAGGGCTTGTGAAAAGCCATTGCTTGTTGCTTTTACATCCATGTATGGAAGAACCCCGGCAGGCATCTGCCAATAAAAAGGGTCAATTTTTGGAGGGCTTATAAAAAGCCATTGCTTGTTGCTTTTACATCTATGTATGGAAGAACCCCGGCAGGCATCTGCCAATAAAAAGGGTCAATTTTTGGAGGGCTTGTCAAAAGCCATTGCTTGTTGCTTTTACATCAATGTATGGAAGAACCCCGGCAGGCATCTGCCAATAAAAAGGGTCAATTTTTGGAGGGCTTGTCAAAAGCCATTGCTTGTTGCTTTTACATCTATGTATGGAAGAACCCCGGCAGGCATCTGCCAAAAAAAGGGTCAATTTTTGGAGGGCTTGTCAAAAGCCATTGCTTGTTGCTTTTACATCCATGTATGGAAGAACCCCGGCAGGCATCTGCCAATAAAAAGGGTCAATTTTTGGAGGGCTTGTCAAAAGCCATTGCTTGTTGCTTTTACATCCATGTATGGAAGAACCCCGGCAGGCATCTGCCAATAAAAAGGGTCAATTTTTGGAGGGCTTGTCAAAAGCCATTGCTTGTTGCTTTTACATCCATGTATGGAAGAACCCCCGGCAGGCATATGCCAACAAAAAGGGTCAATTTGTGGAGGGCTTGTCAATAGCCATTGCTTGTTGCTTTTACATCTATGTATGGAAGAACCCCGGCAGGTATCTGCCAATAAAAAGGGTCAATTTTTGGAGGGCTTGTCAATAGCCATTGCTTGTTGCTTTTACGTTCATGTATGGAAGAACCCCGGCAGGCATCTGCCATTAAAAAGGGTCAATTTTTGGAGGGCTTGTCAAAAGCCATTGCTTGTTGCTTTTACATCCATGTATGGAAGAACCCCGGCAGGCATATGCCAATAAAAAGGGTCAATTTTTGGAGGGCTTGTCAAAAGCCATTGCTTGTTGCTTTTACATCCATGTATGGAAGAACCCCGGCAGGCATATGCCAATAAAAAGGGTCAATTTTTGGAGGGCTTGTCAAAAGCCATTGCTTGTTGCTTTTACATCCATGTATGGAAGAACCCCGGCAGGCATCTGCCAAAAACAGGGTCAATTTTTGGAGGGCTTGTCAAAAGCCATTGCTTGTTGCTTTTACATCCATGTATGGAAGAACCCCGGCAGGCATCTGCCAATAAAAAGGGTCAATTTTTGGAGGGCTTGTCAAAAGCCATTGCTAGTTGCTTTTACATTCATGTATGGAAGAACCCCGGCAGGCATCTGCCAATAAAAAGGGTACATTTTTGGAGGGCTTGTCAAAAGCCATTGCTTGTTGCTTTTACATCCATGTATGGAAGAACCCCGGCAGGCATCTGCCAAAAAAAAGGGTCAATTTTTGGAGGGCTTGTCAAAAGCCATTGCTTGTTGCTTTTACATCTATGTATGGAAGAACCCCGGCACACATCTGCCAAAAAAAGGGTCAATTTTTGGAGGGCTTGTCAAAAGCCATTGCTTGTTGCTTTTACATCCATGTATGGAAGAACCCCGACAGGCACCTGCCAATAAAAAGGGTCAATTTTTGGAGGGCTTGTCAAAAGCCATTGCTTGTTGCTTTTAAATCTATGTATGGAAGAACCCCGGCAGGCATCTGCCAAAAAAAAGGGTCAATTTTTGGAGGGCTTGTCAAAAGCCATTGCTTGTTGCTTTTACATTCATGTATGGAAGAACCCCGGCAGGCATCTGCCAAAAAAAAGGGTCAATTTTTGGAGGGCTTGTCAAAAGCCATTGCTTGTTGCTTTTACATCTATGTATGGAAGAACCCCGGCAGGCATCTGCCAAAAAAAAGGGTCAATTTTTGGATGGCTTGTCAAAAGCCATTGCTTGTTGCTTTTACATCCATGTATGGAAGAACCCCGGCAGGCATCTGCCAATAAAAAGGGTCAATTTTTGGAGGGCTTGTCAAAAGCCATTGCTTTTTGCTTTTACATCTATGTATGGAAGAACCCCGGCAGGCATCTGCCAAAAAAAAGGGTAAATTTTTGGAGGGCTTGTCAAAAGCCATTGCTTGTTGCTTTTACATCCATGTATGGAAGAACCCCGGCAGGCATCTGCCACTAAAAAGGGTCAATTTTTGGAGGGCTTGTCAAAAGTCATTGCTTGTTGCTTTTACATCTATGTATGGAAGAACCCCGACAGGCACCTGCCAATAAAAAGGGTCAATTTTTGGAGGGCTTGTCAAAAGCCATTGCTTGTTGCTTTTACATCTATGTATGGAAGAACCCCGGCACACATCTGCCAAAAAAAGGGTCAATTTTTGGAGGGCTTGTCAAAAGCCATTGCTTGTTGCTTTTACATCCATGTATGGAAGAACCCCGACAGGCACCTGCCAATAAAAAGGGTCAATTTTTGGAGGGCTTGTCAAAAGCCATTGCTTGTTGCTTTTAAATCTATGTATGGAAGAACCCCGGCAGGCATCTGCCAAAAAAAAGGGTCAATTTTTGGAGGGCTTGTCAAAAGCCATTGCTTGTTGCTTTTACATTCATGTATGGAAGAACCCCGGCAGGCATCTGCCAAAAAAAAGGGTCAATTTTTGGAGGGCTTGTCAAAAGCCATTGCTTGTTGCTTTTACATCTATGTATGGAAGAACCCCGGCAGGCATCTGCCAAAAAAAAGGGTCAATTTTTGGATGGCTTGTCAAAAGCCATTGCTTGTTGCTTTTACATCCATGTATGGAAAAACCCCGGCAGGCATCTGCCAATAAAAAGGGTCAATTTTTGGAGGGCTTGTCAAAAGCCATTGCTTTTTGCTTTTACATCTATGTATGGAAGAACCCCGGCAGGCATCTGCCAAAAAAAAGGGTAAATTTTTGGAGGGCTTGTCAAAAGCCATTGCTTGTTGCTTTTACATCCATGTATGGAAGAACCCCGGCAGGCATCTGCCACTAAAAAGGGTCAATTTTTGGAGGGCTTGTCAAAAGTCATTGCTTGTTGCTTTTACATCTATGTATGGAAGAACCCCGGCAGGCATCTGCCAATAAAAAGGGTCAATTTTTGGAGGGCTTATAAAAAGCCATTGCTTGTTGCTTTTACATCTATGTATGTAAGAACCCCGGCAGGCATCTGCCAATAAAAAGGGTCAATTTTTGGAGGGCTTGTCAAAAGCCATTGCTTGTTGCTTTTACATCAATGTATGGAAGAACCCCGGCAGGCATCTGCCAATAAAAAGGGTCAATTTTTGGAGGGCTTGTCAAAAGCCATTGCTAGTTGCTTTTACATTCATGTATGGAAGAACCCCGGCAGGCATCTGCCAATAAAAAGGGTACATTTTTGGAGGGCTTATCAAAAGCCATTGCTTGTGGCTTTTACATTCATGTATGGAAGAACCCCGGCAGGCATCTGCCAAAAAAAAGGGTCAATTTTTGGAGGGCTTGTCAAAAGCCATTGCTTGTTGCTTTTACATCTATGTATGGAAGAACCCCGGCACACATCTGCCAAAAAAAGGGTCAATTTTTGGAGGGCTTGTCAAAAGCCATTGCTTGTTGCTTTTACATCTATGTATGGAAGAACCCCGGCAGGCATCTGCCAAAAAAAAGGGTCAATTTTTGGATGGCTTGTCAAAAGCCATTGCTTGTTGCTTTTACATCCATGTATGGAAGAACCCCGGCAGGCATCTGCCAATAAAAAGGGTCAATTTTTGGAGGGCTTGTCAAAAGCCATTGCTTTTTGCTTTTACATCTATGTATGGAAGAACCCCGGCAGGCATCTGCCAAAAAAAAGGGTAAATTTTTGGAGGGCTTGTCAAAAGCCATTGCTTGTTGCTTTTACATCCATGTATGGAAGAACCCCGGCAGGCATCTGCCACTAAAAAGGGTCAATTTTTGGAGGGCTTGTCAAAAGTCATTGCTTGTTGCTTTTACATCTATGTATGGAAGAACCCCGGCAGGCATCTGCCAAAAAAAGGGTAAATTTTTGGAGGGCTTGTCAAAAGCCATTGCTTGTTGCTTTTACATCTATGTATGGAAGAACCCCGACAGGCATCTGCCAATAAAAAGGGTCAATTTTTGGAGGGCTTGTCAAAAGCCATTGCTTGTTGCTTTTACATTCATGTATGGAAGAACCCCGGCAGGCATCTGCCAAAAAAAGGGTCAATTTTTGGAGGGCTTGTCAAAAGCCATTGCTTGTTGCTTTTACATCCATGTATGGAAGAACCCCCGGCAGGCATCTGCCAATAAAAAGGGTCAATTTTTGGAGGGCTTGTCAAAAGCCATTGCTTGTTGCTTTTACATTCATGTATGGAAGAACCCCGGCAGGCATCTGCCAAAAAAAAGGGTACATTTTTGGAGGGCTTGTCAAAAGCCATTGCTTGTTGCTTTTACATCCATGTATGGAAGAACCCCGGCCGGCATCTGCCACTAAAAAGGGTCAATTTTTGGAGGGCTTGTCAAAAGTCATTGCTTGTTGCTTTTACATCTATGTATGGAAGAACCCCGGCAGGCATCTGCCAAAAAAAGGGTCAATTTTTGGAGGGCTTGTCAAAAGCCATTGCTTGTTGCTTTTACATCTATGTATGGAAGAACCCCGGCAGGCATCTGCCAAAAAAAAGGGTCAATTTTTGGAGGGCTTGTCAAAAGCCATTGCTTGTTGCTTTTACATTCATGTATGGAAGAACCCCGGCAGGCATCTGCCCAAAAAAGGGTCAATTTTTGGAGGGCTTGTCAAAAGCCATTGCTTGTTGCTTTTACATTCATGTATGGAAGAACCCCGGCAGGCATCTGCCAAAAAAAAGGGTCAATTTTTGGAGGGCTTGTCAAAAGCCATTGCTTGTTGCTTTTACATCTATGTATGGAAGAACCCCGGCAGGCAATTGCCAAAAAAAAGGGTAAATTTTTGGATGGCTTGTCAAAAGCCATTGCTTGTTGCTTTTACATCCATGTATGGAAGAACCCCGGCAGGCATCTGCCAAAAAAAAGGGTCAATTTTTGGAGGGCTTGTCAAAAGCCATTGCTTGTTGCTTTTACATTAATGTATGGAAGAACCCCGGCAGGCATCTGCCAATAAAAAGGGTCAATTTTTGGAGGGCTTGTCAAAAGCCATTGCTTTTTGCTTTTACATCTATGTATGGAAGAACGCCGACAGGCATCTGCCAATAAAAAGGGTCAATTTTTGGAGGGCTTGTCAAAAGCCATTGCTTGTTGCTTTTACATCCATGTATGGAAGAACCCCGACAGGAATCTGCCAATAAAAAGGGTCAATTTTTGGAGGGCTTGTCAAAAGCCATTGCTTGTTGCTTTTACATCTATGTATGGAAGAACCCCGGCAGGCATCTGCCAAAAAAAAGGGTCAATTTTTGGAGGGCTTGTCAAAAGCCATTGCTTGTTGCTTTTACATTCATGTATGGAAGAACCCCGGCAGGCATCTGCCACTAAAAAGGGTCCATTTTTGGAGGGCTTGTCAAAAGCCATTGCTTGTTGCTTATACATCTATGTATGGAAGAACCCCGGCAGGCATCTGCCAAAAAAAGGGTCAATTTTTGGAGGGCTTGTCAAAAGCCATTGCTTGTTGCTTTTACATCTATGTATGGAAGAACCCCGGCAGGCATCTGCCAAAAAAAAGGGTCAATTTTTGGAGGGCTTGTCAAAAGCCATTGCTTGTTGCTTTTACATTCATGTATGGAAGAACCCCGGCAGGCATCTGCCCAAAAAAGGGTCAATTTTTGGAGGGCTTGTCAAAAGCCATTGCTTGTTGCTTTTACATTCATGTATGGAAGAACCCCGGCAGGCATCTGCCAAAAAAAAGGGTCAATTTTTGGAGGGCTTGTCAAAAGCCATTGCTTGTTGCTTTTACATCTATGTATGGAAGAACCCCGGCAGGCAATTGCCAAAAAAAAGGGTAAATTTTTGGATGGCTTGTCAAAAGCCATTGCTTGTTGCTTTTACATCCATGTATGGAAGAACCCCGGCAGGCATCTGCCAAAAAAAAGGGTCAATTTTTGGAGGGCTTGTCAAAAGCCATTGCTTGTTGCTTTTACATTAATGTATGGAAGAACCCCGGCAGGCATCTGCCAATAAAAAGGGTCAATTTTTGGAGGGCTTGTCAAAAGCCATTGCTTTTTGCTTTTACATCTATGTATGGAAGAACCCCGACAGGCATCTGCCAATAAAAAGGGTCAATTTTTGGAGGGCTTGTCAAAAGCCATTGCTTGTTGCTTTTACATCCATGTATGGAAGAACCCCGACAGGAATCTGCCAATAAAAAGGGTCAATTTTTGGAGGGCTTGTCAAAAGCCATTGCTTGTTGCTTTTACATCTATGTATGGAAGAACCCCGACAGGCATCTGCCAAAAAAAAGGGTCAATTTTTGGAGGGCTTGTCAAAAGCCATTGCTTGTTGCTTTTACATTCATGTATGGAAGAACCCCGGCAGGCATCTGCCACTAAAAAGGGTCCATTTTTGGAGGGCTTGTCAAAAGCCATTGCTTGTTGCTTATACATCTATGTATGGAAGAACCCCGGCAGGCATCTGCCAAAAAAAAGGGTCCATTTTTGGAGGGCTTGTCAAAAGCCATTGCTTGTTGCTTTTACATCCATGTATGGAAGAACCCCGGCAGGCATCTGCCAATAAAAAGGGTAAATTTTTGGAGGGCTTGTCAAAAGTCATTGCTTGTTGCTTTTACATCTATGTATGGAAGAACCCCGGCAGGCATCTGCCACTAAAAAGGGTCAATTTTTGGAGGGCTTGTGAAAAGCCATTGCTTGTTGCTTTTACATCTATGTATGGAAGAACCCCGGCAGGCATCTGCCCAAAAAAAGTGTCCATTTTTGGAGGGCTTGTCAAAAGCCATTGCTTGTTGCATTTACATCCATGTATGGAAGAACCCCGGCAGGCATCTGCCAATAAAAAGGGTCAATTTTTGGAGGGCTTGTCAAAAGCCATTGCTTGTTGCTTTTACATTCATGTATGGAAGAACCCCGGCAGGCATCTGCCAAAAAAAAGGGTCAATTTTTGGAGGGCTTGTCAAAAGTCATTGCTTGTTGCTTTTACATCTATGTATGGAAGAACCCCGGCAGGCATCTGCCAAAAAAAAGGGTCAATTTTTGGAGGGCTTGTCAAAAGCCATTGCTTGTTGCTTTTACATCCATGTATGGAAGAACCCCGGCAGGCATCTGCCAATAAAAAGGGTCAATTTTTGGAGGGCTTGTCAAAAGCCATTGCTTGTTGCTTTTACATCCATGTATGGAAGAACCCCGGCAGGCATCTGCCAATAAAAAGGGTCAATTTTTGGAGGGCTTGTCAAAAGCCATTGCTTGTTGCTTATACATCCATGTATGAAAGAACCCCGGCAGGCATCTGCCAATAAAAAGGGTCAATTTTTGGAGGGCTTGTGAAAAGCCATTGCTTGTTGCTTTTACATCTATGTATGGAAGAACCCCGGCAGGCATCTGCCAATAAAAAGGGTCAATTTTTGGAGGGCTTGTCAAAAGCCATTGCTTGTTGCTTATACATCTATGTATGGAAGAACCCCGGCAGGCATCTGCCAAAAAAAAGGGTTCATTTTTGGAGGGCTTGTCAAAAGCCATTGCTTGTTGCTTTTACATCCATGTATGGAAGAACCCCGGCAGGCATCTGCCAATAAAAAGGGTCAATTTTTGGAGGGCTTATAAAAAGCCATTGCTTGTTGCTTTTACATCTATGTATGTAAGAACCCCGGCAGGCATCTGCCAATAAAAAGGGTCAATTTTTGGAGGGCTTGTCAAAAGCCATTGCTTGTTGCTTTTACATCAATGTATGGAAGAACCCCGGCAGGCATCTGCCAATAAAAAGGGTCAATTTTTGGAGGGCTTGTCAAAAGCCATTGCTTGTTGCTTTTACATCCATGTATGGAAGAACCCCGGCAGGCATCTGCCAAAAACAGGGTCAATTTTTGGAGGGCTTGTCAAAAGCCATTGCTTGTTGCTTTTACATCCATGTATGGAAGAACCCCGGCAGGCATCTGCCAATAAAAAGGGTCAATTTTTGGAGGGCTTGTCAAAAGCCATTGCTAGTTGCTTTTACATTCATGTATGGAAGAACCCCAGCAGGCATCTGCCAATAAAAAGGGTACATTTTTGGAGGGCTTATCAAAAGCCATTGCTTGTTGCTTTTACATCTATGTATGGAAGAACCCCGGCACACATCTGCCAAAAAAAGGGTCAATTTTTGGAGGGCTTGTCAAAAGCCATTGCTTGTTGCTTTTACATCCATGTATGGAAGAACCCCGACAGGCACCTGCCAATAAAAAGGGTCAATTTTTGGAGGGCTTGTCAAAAGCCATTGCTTGTTGCTTTTAAATCTATGTATGGAAGAACCCCGGCAGGCATCTGCCAAAAAAAAGGGTCAATTTTTGGAGGGCTTGTCAAAAGCCATTGCTTGTTGCTTTTACATTCATGTATGGAAGAACCCCGGCAGGCATCTGCCAAAAAAAAGGGTCAATTTTTGGAGGGCTTGTCAAAAGCTATTGCTTGTTGCTTTTACATCTATGTATGGAAGAACCCCGGCAGGCATCTGCCAAAAAAAAGGGTCAATTTTTGGATGGCTTGTCAAAAGCCATTGCTTGTTGCTTTTACATCCATGTATGGAAGAACCCCGGCAGGCATCTGCCAAAAAAAAGGGTAAATTTTTGGAGGGCTTGTCAAAAGCCATTGCTTTTTGCTTTTACATCTATGTATGGAAGAACCCCGGCAGGCATCTGCCAAAAAAAAGGGTAAATTTTTGGAGGGCTTGTCAAAAGCCATTGCTTGTTGCTTTTACATCCATGTATGGAAGAACCCCGGCAGGCATCTGCCACTAAAAAGGGTCAATTTTTGGAGGGCTTGTCAAAAGTCATTGCTTGTTGCTTTTACATCTATGTATGGAAGAACCCCGGCAGGCATCTGCCAAATAAAGGGTCAATTTTTGGAGGGCTTGTCAAAAGCCATTGCTTGTTGCTTTTACATCTATGTATGGAAGAACCCCAACAGGCATCTGCCAATAAAAAGGGTCAATTTTTGGAGGGCTTGTCAAAAGCCATTGCTTGTTGCTTTTACATTCATGTATGGAAGAACCCCGGCAGGCATCTGCCAAAAAAAGGGTCAATTTTTGGAGGGCTTGTCAAAAGCCATTGCTTGTTGCTTTTACATCCATGTATGGAAGAACCCCGGCAGGCATCTGCCAAAAAAAAGGGTCAATTTTTGGAGGGCTTGTCAAAAGCCATTGCTTGTTGCTTTTACATTCATGTATGGAAGAACCCCGGCAGGCATCTGCCCAAAAAAGGGTAAATTTTTGGAGGGCTTGTCAAAAGCCATTGCTTGTTGCTTTTACATTCATGTATGGAAGAACCCCGGCAGGCATCTGCCAAAAAAAAGGGTCAATTTTTGGAGGGCTTGTCAAAAGCCATTGCTTGTTGCTTTTACATCTATGTATGGAAGAACCCCGGCAGGCATCTGCCAAAAAAAAGGGTAAATTTTTGGATGGCTTGTCAAAAGCCATTGCTTGTTGCTTTTACATCCATGTATGGAAGAACCCCGGCAGGCATCTGCCAATAAAAAGGGTCAATTTTTGGAGGGCTTGTCAAAAGCCATTGCTTTTTGCTTTTACATCTATGTATGGAAGAACCCCGGCAGGCATCTGCCAAAAAAAAGGGTACATTTTTGGAGGGCTTGTCAAAAGCCATTGCTTGTTGCTTTTACATCCATGTATGGAAGAACCCCGGCAGGCATCTGCCACTAAAAAGGGTCAATTTTTGGAGGGCTTGTCAAAAGTCATTGCTTGTTGCTTTTACATCTATGTATGGAAGAACCCCGGCAGGCATCTGCCAATAAAAAGGGTCAATTTTTGGAGGGCTTGTCAAAAGCCATTGCTTGTTGCTTTTACATCCATGTATGGAAGAACCCCGACAGGAATCTGCCAATAAAAAGGGTCAATTTTTGGAGGGCTTGTCAAAAGCCATTGCTTGTTGCTTTTACATCTATGTATGGAAGAACCCCGGCAGGCATCTGCCAAAAAAAAGGGTCAATTTTTAGAGGGCTTGTCAAAAGCCATTGCTTGTTGCTTTTACATTCATGTATGGAAGAACCCCGGCAGGCATCTGCCACTAAAAAGGGTCCATTTTTGGAGGGCTTGTCAAAAGTCATTGCTTGTTGCTTTTACATCTATGTATGGAAGAACCCCGGCAGGCATCTGCCACTAAAAAGGGTCAATTTTTGGAGGGCTTGTGAAAAGCCATTGCTTGTTGCTTTTACATCTATGTATGGAAGAACCCCGGCAGGCATCTGCCCAAAAAAAGTGTCCATTTTTGGAGGGCTTGTCAAAAGCCATTGCTTGTTGCTTTTACATCCATGTATGGAAGAACCCCGGCAGGCATCTGCCAATAAAAAGGGTCAATTTTTGGAGGGCTTGTCAAAAGCCATTGCTTGTTGCTTTTACATTCATGTATGGAAGAACCCCGGCAGGCATCTGCCAAAAAAAAGGGTCAATTTTTGGAGGGCTTGTCAAAAGTCATTGCTTGTTGCTTTTACATCTATGTATGGAAGAACCCCGGCAGGCATCTGCCAAAAACAAGGGTCAATTTTTGGAGGGCTTGTCAAAAGCCATTGCTTGTTGCTTTTACATCCATGTATGGAAGAACCCCGGCAGGCATCTGCCAATAAAAAGGGTCAATTTTTGGAGGGCTTGTCAAAAGCCATTGCTTGTTGATTTTACATTCATGTATGGAAGAACCCCGGCAGGCATCTGCAAAAAAAAAGGGTCAATTTTTGGAGGGCTTGTCAAAACCCATTGCTTGTTGCTTTTACATCTATGTATGGAAGAACCCCGGCAGGCATCTGTCAAAAAAAAGGGTAAATTTTTGGAGGGCTTGTCAAAAGCCATTGCTTGTTGCTTTTACATTCATTTATGGTAGAACCCCGGCAGGCATCTGCCAAAAAAAGGGTTAATTTTTGGAGGGCTTGTCAAAAGCCATTGCTTGTTGCTTTTACATCCATGTATGGAAGAACCCCGGCAGGCATCTGCCAATAAAAAGGGTCAATTTTTGGAGGGCTTGTCAAAAGTCATTGATTGTTGCTTTTACATCTATGTATGGAAGAACCCCGGCAGGCATCTGCCAATAAAAAGGGTCAATTTTTGGAGGGCTTGTCAAAAGCCATTGCTTGTTGCTTTTACATTAATGTATGGAAGAACCCCGGCAGGCATCTGCCAAAAAAAAGGGTCAATTTTTGGAGGGCTTGTCAAAAGCCATTGCTTTTTGCTTTTACATCCATGTATGGAAGAACCCCGGCAGGCATCTGCCAATAAAAAGGGTCAATTTTTGGAGGGCTTGTCAAAAGCCATTGCTTGTTGCTTATACATCTATGTATGGAAGAACCCCGGCAGGCATCTGCCAAAAAAAGGGTCAATTTTTGGAGGGCTTGTCAAAAGCCATTGCTTGTTGCTTTTACATTCATGTATGGAAGAACCCCGGCAGGCATCTGCCAAAAAAAAGGGTCAATTTTTGGAGGGCTTGTCAAAAGTCATTGCTTGTTGCTTTTACATCTATGTATGGAAGAACCCCGGAAGGCATCTGCCAAAAAAAAGGGTCAATTTTTGGAGGGCTTGTCAAAAGCCATTGCTTGTTGCTTTTACATCCATGTATGGAAGAACCCCGGCAGGCATCTGCCAATAAAAAGGGTCAATTTTTGGAGGGCTTGTCAAAAGCCATTGCTTGTTGCTTTTACATCCATGTATGGAAGAACCCCGGCAGGCATCTACCAATAAAAAGGGTAAATTTTTGGAGGGCTTGTCAAAAGCCATTGCTTGTTGCTTTTACATACATGTATGGAAGAACCCCGGCAGGCATCTGCCAATAAAAAGGGTAAATTTTTGGAGGGCTTGTCAAAAGCCATTGCTTGTTGCTTTTACATCCATGTATGGAAGAACCCCGGCAGGCATCTACCAATAAAAAGGGTCAATTTTTGGAGGGCTTGTGAAAAGCCATTGCTTGTTGCTTTTACATCTATGTATGGAAGAACCCTGGCAGGCATCTGCCAATAAAAAGGGTCAATTTTTGGAGGGCTTGTCAAAAGCTATTGCTTTTTGCTTTTACATCCATGTATGGAAGAACCCCGGCAGGCATCTGCCAAAAAAAAGGGTCCATTTTTGGAGGGCTTGTCAAAAGCCATTGCTTGTTGCTTTTACATCCATGTATGGAAGAACCCCGGCAGTCATCTGCCACTAAAAAGGGTCAATTTTTGGAGGGCTTGTGAAAAGCCATTGCTTGTTGCTTTTACATCTATGTATGGAAGAACCCCGGCAGGCAAAAAAAAGGGTCAATTTTTGGAGGGCTTGTCAAAAGCCATTGCTTGTTGCTTTTACATCCATGTATGGAAGAACCCCGGCAGGCATCTGCCAATAAAAAGGGTCAATTTTTGGAGGGCTTGTCAAAAGCCATTGCTTGTTGCTTTTACATCCATGTATGGAAGAACCCCGGCAGTCATCTGCCACTAAAAAGGGTCAATTTTTGGAGGGCTTGTCAAAAGCCATTGCTTGTTGCTTTTACATCTATGTATGGAAGAACCCCGGCAGGCATCTGCCAATAAAAAGGGTCAATTTTTGGAGGGCTTGTCAAAAGCCATTGCTTGTTGCTTTTACATCCATGTATGGAAGAACCCCGGCAGGCATCTGCCAATAAAAAGGGTCAATTTTTGGAGGACTTGTCAAAAGCCATTGCTTGTTGCTTTTACATCCATGTATGGAAGAACCCCGGCAGGCATCTGCCACTAAAAAGGGTCATTTTTTGGAGGGCTTGTCAAAAGCCATTGCTTGTTGCTTTTACATCTATGTATGGAAGAACCCCGGCAGGCATCTGCCAAAAAAAAGGGTCAATTTTTGGAGGGCTTGTCAAAAGCCAATGCTTGTTGCTTTTACATCTATGTATGGAAGAACCCCGGCAGGCATCTGCCAATAAAAAGGGTCAATTTTTGGAGGGCTTGTGAAAAGCCCCTGCTTGTTGCTTTTACATTCATGTATGGAAGAACCCCGGCAGGCATCTGCCAATAAAAGGGGTAAATTTTTGGAGGGCTTGTCAAAAGCCATTGCTTGTTGCTTTTACATCCATGTATGGAAGAACCCCGGCAGGTATCTTCCAATAAAAGGGGTAAATTTTGGGAGGGCTTGTCACAAGCCATTGCTTGTTGCTTTTACATCCATGTATGGAAGAACCCCGGCAGGCATCTGCCAATAAAAAGGGTAAATTTTTGGAGGGCTTGTCAAAAGCCATTGCTTGTTGCTTTTACATCTATGTATGGAAGAACCTTGGCAGGCATCTGCCAATAAAAAGGGACAATTTTTGGAGGGCTTGTCAAAAGCCATTGCTTGTTGCTTTTACATCTATGTATGGAAGAACCCCGGCAGGCATCTGCCAAAAAAAAGGGTCCATTTTTGGAGGGCTTGTCAAAAGCCATTGCTTGTTGCTTTTACATCCATGTATGGAAGAACCCCGGCAGGCATCTGCCAAAAAAAAGGGTAAATTTTTGGAGGGCTTGTCAAAAGCCAATGCTTGTTGCTTTTACATCTATGTATGGAAGAACCCCGGCAGGCATCTGCCAATAAAAAGGGTCAATTTTTGGAGGGCTTGTGAAAAGCCCCTGCTTGTTGCTTTTACATTCATGTATGGAAGAACCCCGGCAGGCATCTGACAATAAAAGGGGTAAATTTTTGGAGGGCTTGTCAAAAGCCATTGCTTGTTGCTTTTACATCCATGTATGGAAGAACCCCGGCAGGTATCTTCCAATAAAAGGGGTAAATTTTTGGAGGGCTTGTCAAAAGCCATTGCTTGTTGCTTTTACATCCATGTATGGAAGAACCCCGGCAGGCATCTGCCAATAAAAAGGGTCAATTTTTGGAGGGCTTGTCAAAAGCCATTGCTTGTTGCTTTTACATCCATGTATGGAAGAACCCCGGCAGGCATCTGCCACTAAAAAGGGTCAATTTTTGGAGGGCTTGTGAAAACCCATTGCTTGTTGCTTTTACATCTATGTATGGAAGAACCCCGGCAGGCATCTGCCAAAAAAAAGGGTCAATTTTTGGAGGGCTTGTCAAAAGCCATTGCTTGTTGCTTTTACATCCATGTATGGAAGAACCCCGGCAGGCATCTGCCAAAAAAAAGGGTCAATTTTTGGAGGGCTTGTCAAAAGCCATTGCTTGTTGCTTTTACATCCATGTATGGAAGAACCCCGGCAGGCATCTGCCACTAAAAAGGGTCAATTTTTGGAGGGCTTGTCAAAAGCCATTGCTTGTTGCTTTTACATCCATGTATGGAAGAACCCCGGCAGGTATCTGCCAATAAAAAGGGTCAATTTTTGGAGGGCTTGTCAAAAGCCATTGCTTGTTGCTTTTAAATCCATGTATGGAAGAACCCCGGCAGGCATCCGCCAATAAAAAGGGTCAATTTTTGGAGGGCTTGTCAAAAGCCATTGCTTGTTGCTTTTACATCCATGTATGGAAGAACCCCGGCAGGCATCTGCCAATAAAAAGGGTCAATTTTTGGAGGGCTTGTGAAAAGCTATTGCTTGTTGCTTTTACATTCATGTATGGAAGAACCCCGGCAGGCATCTGCCAATAAAAAAGGTCAATTTTTGGAGGGCTTGTCAAAAGCCATTGCTTGTTGCTTTTACATCCATGTATGGAAGAACCCCGGCAGGCATCTGCCACTAAAAAGGGTCAATTTTTGGAGGGCTTGTCAAAAGCCATTGCTTGTTGCTTTTACATCCATGTATGGAAGAACCCCGGCAGGCATCTGCCAATAAAAAGGGTCAATTTTTGGAGGGCTTGTCAAAAGCCATTGCTTGTTGCTTTTACATCCATGTATGGAAGAACCCCGGCAGGCATCTGCCAATAAAAAGGGTCAATTTTTGGAGGGCTTGTCAAAAGCCATTGCTTGTTGCTTTTACATCCATGTATGGAAGAACCCCGGCAGGCATCTGCCACTAAAAAGGGTCAATTTTTGGAGGGCTTGTGAAAACCCATTGCTTGTTGCTTTTACATCTATGTATGGAAGAACCCCGGCAGGCATCTGCCAAAAAAAAGGGTCAATTTTTGGAGGGCTTGTCAAAAGCCATTGCTTGTTGCTTTTACATCCATGTATGGAAGAACCCCGGCAGGCATCTGCCACTAAAAAGGGTCAATTTTTGGAGGGCTTGTCAAAAGCCATTGCTTGTTGCTTTTACATCCATGTATGGAAGAACCCCGGCAGGTATCTGCCAATAAAAAGGGTCAATTTTTGGAGGGCTTGTCAAAAGCCATTGCTTGTTGCTTTTAAATCCATGTATGGAAGAACCCCGGCAGGCATCCGCCAATAAAAAGGGTCAATTTTTGGAGGGCTTGTCAAAAGCCATTGCTTTTTGCTTTTACATCTATGTATGGAAGAACCCCAGCAGGCATCTGCCAAAAAAAAGGGTCAATTTTTGGAGGGCTTGTCAAAAGCCATTGCTAGTTGCTTTTACATTCATGTATGGAAGAACCCCAGCAGGCATCTGCCAATAAAAAGGGTACATTTTTGGAGGGCTTATCAAAAGCCATTGCTTGTTGCTTTTACATCTATGTATGGAAGAACCCCGGCACACATCTGCCAAAAAAAGGGTCAATTTTTGGAGGGCTTGTCAAAAGCCATTGCTTGTTGCTTTTACATCCATGTATGGAAGAACCCCGACAGGCACCTGCCAATAAAAAGGGTCAATTTTTGGAGGGCTTGTCAAAAGCCATTGCTTGTTGCTTTTAAATCTATGTATGGAAGAACCCCGGCAGGCATCTGCCAAAAAAAAGGGTCAATTTTTGGAGGGCTTGTCAAAAGCCATTGCTTGTTGCTTTTACATTCATGTATGGAAGAACCCCGGCAGGCATCTGCCAAAAAAAAGGGTCAATTTTTGGAGGGCTTGTCAAAAGCTATTGCTTGTTGCTTTTACATCTATGTATGGAAGAACCCCGGCAGGCATCTGCCAAAAAAAAGGGTCAATTTTTGGATGGCTTGTCAAAAGCCATTGCTTGTTGCTTTTACATCCATGTATGGAAGAACCCCGGCAGGCATCTGCCAAAAAAAAGGGTAAATTTTTGGAGGGCTTGTCAAAAGCCATTGCTTGTTGCTTTTACATCCATGTATGGAAGAACCCCGGCAGGCATCTGCCAATAAAAGGGTCCATTTTTGGAGGGCTTGTCAAAAGCCATTGCTTTTTGCTTTTACATCTATGTATGGAAGAACCCCGGCAGGCATCTGCCAAAAAAAAGGGTAAATTTTTGGAGGGCTTGTCAAAAGCCATTGCTTGTTGCTTTTACATCCATGTATGGAAGAACCCCGGCAGGCATCTGCCACTAAAAAGGGTCAATTTTTGGAGGGCTTGTCAAAAGTCATTGCTTGTTGCTTTTACATCTATGTATGGAAGAACCCCGGCAGGCATCTGCCAAATAAAGGGTCAATTTTTGGAGGGCTTGTCAAAAGCCATTGCTTGTTGCTTTTACATCTATGTATGGAAGAACCCCAACAGGCATCTGCCAATAAAAAGGGTCAATTTTTGGAGGGCTTGTCAAAAGCCATTGCTTGTTGCTTTTACATTCATGTATGGAAGAACCCCGGCAGGCATCTGCCCAAAAAAGGGTAAATTTTTGGAGGGCTTGTCAAAAGCCATTGCTTGTTGCTTTTACATTCATGTATGGAAGAACCCCGGCAGGCATCTGCCAAAAAAAGGGTCAATTTTTGGAGGGCTTGTCAAAAGCCATTGCTTGTTGCTTTTACATCCATGTATGGAAGAACCCCGGCAGGCATCTGCCAAAAAAAAGGGTCAATTTTTGGAGGGCTTGTCAAAAGCCATTGCTTGTTGCTTTTACATTCATGTATGGAAGAACCCCGGCAGGCATCTGCCCAAAAAAGGGTAAATTTTTGGAGGGCTTGTCAAAAGCCATTGCTTGTTGCTTTTACATTCATGTATGGAAGAACCCCGGCAGGCATCTGACAAAAAAAAGGGTCAATTTTTGGAGGGCTTGTCAAAAGCCATTGCTTGTTGCTTTTACATCTATGTATGGAAGAACCCCGGCAGGCATCTGCCAAAAAAAAGGGTAAATTTTTGGATGGCTTGTCAAAAGCCATTGCTTGTTGCTTTTACATCCATGTATGGAAGAACCCCGGCAGGCATCTGCCAATAAAAAGGGTCAATTTTTGGAGGGCTTGTCAAAAGCCATTGCTTTTGCTTTTACATCTATGTATGGAAGAACCCCGGCAGGCATCTGCCAAAAAAAAGGGTACATTTTTGGAGGGCTTGTCAAAAGCCATTGCTTGTTGCTTTTACATCCATGTATGGAAGAACCCCGGCAGGCATCTGCCACTAAAAAGGGTCAATTTTTGGAGGGCTTGTCAAAAGTCATTGCTTGTTGCTTTTACATCCATGTATGGAAGAACCCCGACAGGAATCTGCCAATAAAAAGGGTCAATTTTTGGAGGGCTTGTCAAAAGCCATTGCTTGTTGCTTTTACATCTATGTATGGAAGAACCCCGGCAGGCATCTGCCAAAAAAAAGGGTCAATTTTTAGAGGGCTTGTCAAAAGCCATTGCTTGTTGCTTTTACATCCATGTATGGAAGAACCCCGGCAGGCATCTGCTAATAAAAAGGGTCAATTTTTGGAGGGCTTGTCAAAAGCCATTGCTTGTTGCTTTTACATCTATGTATGGAAGAACCCCGGCAGGCATTTGCCAAAAAAAGGGTAAATTTTTGGAGGGCTTGTCAAAAGCCATTGCTTGTTGCTTTTAAATCCATGTATGGAAGAACCCCGGCAGGCATCTGCCACTAAAAAGGGTCAATTTTTGGAGGGCTTGTCAAAAGCCATTGCTTGTTGCTTTTACATCCATGTATGGAAGAACCCCGGCAGGCATCTGCCAATAAAAAGGGTCAATTTTTGGAGGGCTTGTCAAAAGCCATTGCTTGTTGCTTTTACATTCATGTATGGAAGAACCCCGGCAGGCATCTGCCAAAAAAAAGGGTAAATTTTTGGAGGGCTTGTCAAAAGTCATTGCTTGTTGCTTTTACATCTATGTATGGAAGAACCCCGGCAGGCATCTGCCAAAAACAAGGGTCAATTTTTGGAGGGCTTGTCAAAAGCCATTGCTTGTTGCTTTTACATCCATGTATGGAAGAACCCCGGCAGGCATCTGCCAATAAAAAGGGTCAATTTTTGGAGGGCTTGTCAAAAGCCATTGCTTGTTGATTTTACATTCATGTATGGAAGAACCCCGGCAGGCATCTGCAAAAAAAAAGGGTCAATTTTTGGAGGGCTTGTCAAAACCCATTGCTTGTTGCTTTTACATCTATGTATGGAAGAACCCCGGCAGGCATCTGTCAAAAAAAAGGGTAAATTTTTGGAGGGCTTGTCAAAAGCCATTGCTTGTTGCTTTTACATTCATTTATGGTAGAACCCCGGCAGGCATCTGCCAAAAAAAGGGTTAATTTTTGGAGGGCTTGTCAAAAGCCATTGCTTGTTGCTTTTACATCCATGTATGGAAGAACCCCGGCAGGCATCTGCCAATAAAAAGGGTCAATTTTTGGAGGGCTTGTCAAAAGTCATTGCTTGTTGCTTTTACATCTATGTATGGAAGAACCCCGGCAGGCATCTGCCAATAAAAAGGGTCAATTTTTGGAGGGCTTGTCAAAAGCCATTGCTTGTTGCTTTTACATTAATGTATGGAAGAACCCCGGCAGGCATCTGCCAAAAAAAAGGGTCAATTTTTGGAGGGCTTGTCAAAAGCCATTGCTTTTTGCTTTTACATCCATGTATGGAAGAACCCCGGCAGGCATCTGCCAATAAAAAGGGTCAATTTTTGGAGGGCTTGTCAAAAGCCATTGCTTGTTGCTTATACATCTATGTATGGAAGAACCCCGGCAGGCATCTGCCAAAAAAAGGGTCAATTTTTGGAGGGCTTGTCAAAAGCCATTGCTTGTTGCTTTTACATTCATGTATGGAAGAACCCCGGCAGGCATCTGCCAAAAAAAAGGGTCAATTTTTGGAGGGCTTGTCAAAAGTCATTGCTTGTTGCTTTTACATCTATGTATGGAAGAACCCCGGAAGGCATCTGCCAAAAAAAAGGGTCAATTTTTGGAGGGCTTGTCAAAAGCCATTGCTTGTTGCTTTTACATCCATGTATGGAAGAACCCCGGCAGGCATCTGCCAATAAAAAGGGTCAATTTTTGGAGGGCTTGTCAAAAGCCATTGCTTGTTGCTTTTACATCCATGTATGGAAGAACCCCGGCAGGCATCTACCAATAAAAAGGGTAAATTTTTGGAGGGCTTGTCAAAAGCCATTGCTTGTTGCTTTTACATACATGTATGGAAGAACCCCGGCAGGCATCTGCCAATAAAAAGGGTAAATTTTTGGAGGGCTTGTCAAAAGCCATTGCTTGTTGCTTTTACATCCATGTATGGAAGAACCCCGGCAGGCATCTACCAATAAAAAGGGTCAATTTTTGGAGGGCTTGTGAAAAGCCATTGCTTGTTGCTTTTACATCTATGTATGGAAGAACCCTGGCAGGCATCTGCCAATAAAAAGGGTCAATTTTTGGAGGGCTTGTCAAAAGCTATTGCTTTTTGCTTTTACATCCATGTATGGAAAAACCCCGGCAGGCATCTGCCAAAAAAAAGGGTCCATTTTTGGAGGGCTTGTCAAAAGCCATTGCTTGTTGCTTTTACATCCATGTATGGAAGAACCCCGGCAGTCATCTGCCACTAAAAAGGGTCAATTTTTGGAGGGCTTGTGAAAAGCCATTGCTTGTTGCTTTTACATCTATGTATGGAAGAACCCCGGCAGGCAAAAAAAAGGGTCAATTTTTGGAGGGCTTGTCAAAAGCCATTGCTTGTTGCTTTTACATCCATGTATGGAAGAACCCCGGCAGGCATCTGCCAATAAAAAGGGTCAATTTTTGGAGGGCTTGTCAAAAGCCATTGCTTGTTGCTTTTACATCCATGTATGGAAGAACCCCGGCAGTCATCTGCCACTAAAAAGGGTCAATTTTTGGAGGGCTTGTCAAAAGCCATTGCTTGTTGCTTTTACATCTATGTATGGAAGAACCCCGGCAGGCATCTGCCAATAAAAAGGGTCAATTTTTGGAGGGCTTGTCAAAAGCCATTGCTTGTTGCTTTTACATCCATGTATGGAAGAACCCCGGCAGGCATCTGCCAATAAAAAGGGTCAATTTTTGGAGGACTTGTCAAAAGCCATTGCTTGTTGCTTTTACATCCATGTATGGAAGAACCCCGGCAGGCATCTGCCACTAAAAAGGGTCATTTTTTGGAGGGCTTGTCAAAAGCCATTGCTTGTTGCTTTTACATCTATGTATGGAAGAACCCCGGCAGGCATCTGCCAAAAAAAAGGGTCAATTTTTGGAGGGCTTGTCAAAAGCCAATGCTTGTTGCTTTTACATCCATGTATGGAAGAACCCCGGCAGGCATCTGCCAATAAAAGGGGTAAATTTTGGGAGGGCTTGTCACAAGCCATTGCTTGTTGCTTTTACATCCATGTATGGAAGAACCCCGGCAGGCATCTGCCAATAAAAAGGGTAAATTTTTGGAGGGCTTGTCAAAAGCCATTGCTTGTTGCTTTTACATCTATGTATGGAAGAACCTTGGCAGGCATCTGCCAATAAAAAGGGACAATTTTTGGAGGGCTTGTCAAAAGCCATTGCTTGTTGCTTTTACATCTATGTATGGAAGAACCCCGGCAGGCATCTGCCAAAAAAAAGGGTCCATTTTTGGAGGGCTTGTCAAAAGCCATTGCTTGTTGCTTTTACATCCATGTATGGAAGAACCCCGGCAGGCATCTGCCAATAAAAGGGGTAAATTTTGGGAGGGCTTGTCACAAGCCATTGCTTGTTGCTTTTACATCCATGTATGGAAGAACCCCGGCAGGCATCTGCCAAAAAAAAGGGTCAATTTTTGGAGGGCTTGTCAAAAGCCATTGCTTGTTGCTTTTACATCCATGTATGGAAGAACCCCGGCAGGCATCTGCCAATAAAAGGGGTAAATTTTGGGAGGGCTTGTCACAAGCCATTGCTTGTTGCTTTTACATCCATGTATGGAAGAACCCCGGCAGGCATCTGCCAATAAAAAGGGACAATTTTTGGAGGGCTTGTCAAAAGCCATTGCTTGTTGCTTTTACATCTATGTATGGAAGAACCCCGGCAGGCATCTGCCAAAAAAAAGGGTCCATTTTTGGAGGGCTTGTCAAAAGCCATTGCTTGTTGCTTTTACATCCATGTATGGAAGAACCCCGGCAGGCATCTGCCAAAAAAAAGGGTAAATTTTTGGAGGGCTTGTCAAAAGCCAATGCTTGTTGCTTTTACATCTATGTATGGAAGAACCCCGGCAGGCATCTGCCAATAAAAAGGGTCAATTTTTGGAGGGCTTGTGAAAAGCCCCTGCTTGTTGCTTTTACATTCATGTATGGAAGAACCCCGGCAGGCATCTGACAATAAAAGGGGTCAATTTTTGGAGGGCTTGTCAAAAGCCATTGCTTGTTGCTTTTACATCCATGTATGGAAGAACCCCGGCAGGCATCTGCCAATAAAAAGGGTCAATTTTTGGAGGGCTTGTCAAAAGCCATTGCTTGTTGCTTTTACATCCATGTATGGAAGAACCCCGGCAGGCATCTGCCAATAAAAAGGGTCAATTTTTGGAGGGCTTGTCAAAAGCCATTGCTTGTTGCTTTTACATCCATGTATGGAAGAACCCCGGCAGGCATCTGCCACTAAAAAGGGTCAATTTTTGGAGGGCTTGTGAAAACCCATTGCTTGTTGCTTTTACATCTATGTATGGAAGAACCCCGGCAGGCATCTGCCAAAAAAAAGGGTCAATTTTTGGAGGGCTTGTCAAAAGCCATTGCTTGTTGCTTTTACATCCATGTATGGAAGAACCCCGGCAGGCATCTGCCACTAAAAAGGGTCAATTTTTGGAGGGCTTGTCAAAAGCCATTGCTTGTTGCTTTTACATCCATGTATGGAAGAACCCCGGCAGGTATCTGCCAATAAAAAGGGTCAATTTTTGGAGGGCTTGTCAAAAGCCATTGCTTGTTGCTTTTAAATCCATGTGTGGAAGAACCCCGGCAGGCATCCGCCAATAAAAAGGGTCAATTTTTGGAGGGCTTGTCAAAAGCCATTGCTTTTTGCTTTTACATCTATGTATGGAAGAACCCCGGCAGGCATCTGCCAAAAAAAAGGGTCCATTTTTGGAGGGCTTGTCAAAAACCATTGCCTGTTGCTTTTACATCTATGTATGGAAGAACCCCGGCAGGCATCTGCCAAAAAAAAGGGTAAATTTTTGGAGGGCTTGTCAAAAGCCATTGCTTGTTGCTTTACATCCATGTATGGAAGAACCCCGGCAGGCATCTGCCAAAAAAAAGGGTCAATTTTTGGAGGGCTTGTCAAAAGCCATTGCTTGTTGCTTTTACATCTATGTATGGAAGAACCCCGGCAGGCATCTGCCAAAAAAAAGGGTAAATTTTTGGAGGGCTTGTCAAAAGCCATTGCTTGTTGCTTTACATCCATGTATGGAAGAACCCCGGCAGGCATCTGCCACTAAAAAGGGTCAATTTTTGGAGGGCTTGTCAAAAGCCATTGCTTGTTGCTTTTACATCCATGTATGGAAGAACCCCGGCAGGCATCTGCCAAAAAAAAGGGTCAATTTTTGGAGGGCTTGTCAAAAGCCATTGCTTGTTGCTTTTACATACATGTATGGAAGAACCCCGGCAGGCATCTGCCACTAAAAAGGGTCATTTTTTGGAGGGCTTGTCAAAAGCCATTGCTTGTTGCTTTTACATCTATGTATGGAAGAACCCCGACAGGCATCTGCCAAAAAAAAGGGTCAATTTTTGGAGGGCTTGTCAAAAGCCAATGCTTGTTGCTTTTACATCTATGTATGGAAGAACCCCGGCAGGCATCTGCCAATAAAAAGGGTCAATTTTTGGAGGGCTTGTGAAAAGCCCCTGCTTGTTGCTTTTACATTCATGTATGGAAGAACCCCGGCAGGCATCTGCCAATAAAAGGGGTACATTTTTGGAGGGCTTGTCAAAAGCCATTGATTGTTGCTTTTACATCCATGTATGGAAGAACCCCGGCAGGCATCTGCCAAAAAAAAGGGTAAATTTTTGGAGGGCTTGTCAAAAGCCATTGCTTGTTGCTTTTACATCTATGTATGGAAGAACCCCGGCAGGCATCTGCCAAAAAAAAGGGTCCATTTTTGGAGGGCTTGTCAAAAACCATTGCCTGTTGCTTTTACATCTATGTATGGAAGAACCCCGGCAGGCATCTGCCAAAAAAAAGGGTAAATTTTTGGAGGGCTTGTCAAAAGCCATTGCTTGTTGCTTTACATCCATGTATGGAAGAACCCCGGCAGGCATCTGCCAAAAAAAAGGGTCAATTTTTGGAGGGCTTGTCAAAAGCCATTGCTTGTTGCTTTTACATCTATGTATGGAAGAACCCCGGCAGGCATCTGCCAAAAAAAAGGGTAAATTTTTGGAGGGCTTGTCAAAAGCCATTGCTTGTTGCTTTACATCCATGTATGGAAGAACCCCGGCAGGCATCTGCCAAAAAAAAGGGTCAATTTTTGGAGGGCTTGTCAAAAGCCATTGCTTGTTTCTTTTACATCCATGTATGGAAGAACCCCGGCAGGCATCTGCCAATAAAAAGGGTCAATTTTTGAAGGGCTTGTCAAAAGCCAATGCTTGTTGCTTTTACATCTTTGTATGGAAGAACCCCGGCAGGCATCTGCCAATAAAAAGGGTCAATTTTTGGAGGGCTTGTGAAAAGCCATTGCTTGTTGCTTTTACATTCATGTATGGAAGAACCCCGGCAGGCATCTGCCAATAAAAGGGGTACATTTTTGGAGGGCTTGTCAAAAGCCATTGCTTGTTGCTTTTACATCTATGTATGGAAGAACCCCGGCAGGCATCTGCCAAAAAAAGGGTCAATTTTTGGAGGGCTTGTCAAAAGCCATTGCTTGTTGCTTTTACATTCATGTATGGAAGAACCCCGGCAGGCATCTGCCAATAAAAGGGGTACATTTTTGGAGGGCTTGTCAAAAGCCATTGCTTGTTGCTTTTACATTAATGTATGGAAGAACCCCGGCAGGCATCTGCCAATAAAAAGGGTCAATTTTTGGAGGGCTTGTCAAAAGCCATTGCTTGTTGCTTTTACATCCATGTATGGAAGAACCCCGGCAGGCATCTGCCACTAAAAAGGGTAAATTTTTGGAGGGCTTGTCAAAAGCCATTGCTTGTTGCTTTTACATCTATGTATGGAAGAACCCCGGCAGGCATCTTCCAATAAAAAGGGACAGTTTTTGGAGAGCTTGTCAAAAGCCATTGCTTGTTGCTTTTACATCCATGTATGGAAGAACCCCGGCAGGCATCTGCCACTAAAAAGGGTCAATTTTTGGAGGGCTTGTCAAAAGCCATTGCTTGTTGCTTTTACATCCATGTATGGAAGAACCCCGGCAGGCATCTGTCAATAAAAAGGGTCAATTTTTGGAGGGCTTGTCAAAAGCCAATGCTTGTTGCTTTTACATCTTTGTATGGAAGAACCCCGACAGACATCTGCCAATAGAAAGGGTCAATTTTTTCAGGGCTTGTGAAAAGCCATTCCTTGTTGCTTTTACATTCATGTATGGAAGAACCCCGGCAGGCATCTGCCAAAAAAAGGGTACATTTTTGGAGGGCTTGTCAAAAGCCATTGCTTGTTGCTTTTACATCCATGTATGGAAGAACCCCGGCAGGCATGTGCCAATAAAAAGGGTCAATTTTTGGAGGGCTTGTGAAAAGCCATTGCTTGTTGCTTTTACATTCATGTATGGAAGAACCCCGGCATGCATCTGCCAAAAAAAAGGGTACATTTTTGGAGGGCTTGTCAAAAGCCATTGCTTGTTGCTTTTACATCTATGTATGGAAGAACCCCGGCAGGCATCTGCCAATAAAAAGGGTACATTTTTGGAGGGCTTGTCAAAAGCCATTGCTTGTTGCTTTTACATTCATGTATGGTAGAACCCCGGCAGGCATCTGCCAAAAAAAGGGTACATTTTTGGAGGGCTTGTCAAAAGCCATTGCTTGTTTCTTTTACATCCATGTATGGAAGAACCCCGGCAGGCATCTGCCAAAAAAAAGGGTCAATTTTTGGAGGGCTTGTCAAAAGCCATTGCTTTTTGCTTTTACATCTATGTATGGAAGAACCCCGGCAGGCATCTGCCAAAAAAAAGGGTCAATTTTTGAAGGGTTTGTCAAAAGCCATTGCTTGTTGCTTTTACATCCATGTATGGAAGAACCCCGGCAGGCATCTGCCAATAAAAAGGGTCAATTTTTGGAGGGCTTGTCAAAAGCCATTGCTTGTTGCTTTTACATCTATGTATGGAAGAACCCCGGCAGGCATCTGCCAATAAAAAGGGTCAATTTTTGGAGGGCTTGTCAAAAGCCATTGCTTGTTGCCTTTACATCTTTGTATGGAAGAACCCCGGCAGGCATCTGCCAATAAAAAGGGTCAATTTTTGGCGGGCTTGTCAAAAGCCATTGCTTGTTGCTTTTACATCTATGTATGGAAGAACCCCGGCAGGCATCTGCCAATAAAAAGGGTAAATTTTTGGAGGGCTTGTCAAAAGCCATTGCTTGTTGCTTTTACATCTATGTATGGAAGAACCCCGGCAGGCATCTGCCAAAAAAAAGGGTCAATTTTTGGAGGGCTTGTCAAAAGCCATTGCTTGTTGCTTTTACAACTATGTATGGAAGAACCCCGGCAGGCATGTGCCAATAAAAAGGGTCAATTTTTGTAGGGCTTGTGAAAAGCCATTGCTTGTTGCTTTTACATTCATGTATGGAAGAACCCCGGCAGGCATCTGCCAATAAAAGGGGTACATTTTTGGAGGGCTTGTCAAAAGCCATTGCTTGTTGCTTTTACATCTATGTATGGAAGAACCCCGGCAGGCATCTGCCAATAAAAAGGGTCAATTTTTGGCGGGCTTGTCAAAAGCCATTGCTTGTTGCTTTTACATCTATGTATGGAAGAACCCCGGCAGGCATCTGCCAATAAAAAGGGTACATTTTTGGAGGGCTTGTCAAAAGCCATTGCTTGTTGCTTTTACATCTATGTATGGAAGAACCCCGGCAGGCATCTGCCAAAAAAAAGGGTCAATTTTTGGAGGGCTTGTCAAAAGCCATTGCTTGTTGCTTTTACAACTATGTATGGAAGAACCCCGGCAGGCATGTGCCAATAAAAAGGGTCAATTTTTGTAGGGCTTGTGAAAAGCCATTGCTTGTTGCTTTTACATTCATGTATGGAAGAACCCCGGCAGGCATCTGCCAATAAAAGGGTACATTTTTGGAGGGCTTGTCAAAAGCCATTGCTTGTTGCTTTTACATCTATGTATGGAAGAACCCCGGCAGGCATCTGCCAAAAAAAAGGGTCAATTTTTGGAGGGCTTGTCAAAAGCCATTGCTTGTTGCTTTTACATCTATGTATGGAAGAACCCCGGCAGGCATCTGCCAAAAAAAAGGGTCAATTTTTGGAGGGCTTGTCAAAAGCCATTGCTTGTTGCTTTTACATCTATGTATGGAAGAACCCCGGCAGGCATCTGCCAATAAAAAGGGTCAATTTTTGGAGGGCTTGTCAAAAGCCATTGCTTGTGGCTTTTACATCCATGTATGGAAGAACCCCGGCAGGCATCTGCCAAAAAAAGGGTACATTTTTGGAGGGCTTGTCAAAAGCCATTGCTTGTTGCTTTTACATCCATGTATGGAAGAACCCCGGCAGGCATCTGCCAAAAAAAAGGGTAAATTTTTGGAGGGCTTGTCAAAAGCCATTGCTTGTTGCTTTTACATCCATGTATGGAAGAACCCCGGCAGGCATCTGCCAATAAAAAGGGTAAATTTTTGGAGGGCTTGTGAAAAGCCATTGCTTGTTGCTTTTACATCTATGTATGGAAGAACCCCGGCAGGCATCTGCCAATAAAAAGGGTCAATTTTTGGAGGGCTTGTGAAAAGCCATTGCTTGTTGCTTTTACATTAATTTATGGAAGAACCCCGGCAGGCATCTGCCAAAAAAAGGGTACATTTTTGGAGGGCTTGTCAAAAGCCATTGCTTGTTGCTTTTACATCCATGTATGGAAGAACCCCGGCAGGCATCTGCCAATAAAAAGGGTCAATTTTTGGAGGGCTTGTCAAAAGCCATTGCTTGTTGCTTTTACATCTATCTATGGAAGAACCCCGGCAGGCATCTGCCAATAAAAAGGGTCAATTTTTGGAGGGCTTGTCAAAAGCCATTGCTTGTTGCTTTTACATCTATGTATGGAAGAACCCCGGCAGGCATCTGCCAATAAAAAGGGTAAATTTTTGGAGGGCTTGTCAAAAGCCATTGCTTGTTGCTTTTACATCCATGTATGGAAGAACCCCGGCAGGCATCTGCCAAAAAAAAGGGTCAATTTTTGGAGGGCTTGTCAAAAGCCATTGCTTGTTGCTTTTACATCCATGTATGGAAGAACCCCGGCAGGCATCTGCCAATAAAAAGGGTCAATTTTTGGAGGGCTTGTGAAAAGCCATTGCTTGTTGCTTTTACATTCATGTATGGAAGAACCCCGGCAGGCATCTGCCAAAAAAAAGGGTACATTTTTGGAGGACTTGTCAAAAGCCATTGCTTGTTGCTTTTACATGCATGTATGGAAGAACCCCGGCAGGCATCTGCCAATAAAAAGGGTAAATTTTTGGAGGGCTTGTCAAAAGCCATTGCTTGTTGCTTTTACATTCATGTATGGTAGAACCCCGGCAGGCAACTGCCAAAAAAAGGGTACATTTTTGGAGGGCTTCTCAAAAGCCATTGCTTTGTGCTTTCACATCCATGTATGGAAGAACCCCGGCAGGCATCTGCCAATAAAAAGGGTCAATTTTTGGAGGGCTTGTCAAAAGCCATTGCTTGTTGCTTTTACATCCATGTATGGAAGAACCCCGGCAGGCATCTGCCAAAAAAAAGGGTCAATTTTTGGAGGGCTTGTCAAAAGCCATTGCTTGTTGCTTTTACATTAATTTATAGAAGAACCCCGGCAGGCATCTGACAATAAAAATGGTCAATTTTTGGAGGGCTTGTCAAAATCCATTGCTTGTTGCTTTTACATCTATGTATGGAAGAACCCCGGCAGGCATCTGCCAAAAAAAGGGTCAATTTTTGGAGGGCTTGTCAAAAGCCATTGCTTGTTGCTTTTACATCCATGTATGGAAGAACCCCGGCAGGCATCTGCCAATAAAAAGGGTCAATTTTTGGAGGGCTTGTCAAAAGCCATTGCTTGTTGCTTTTACATCCATGTATGGAAGAACCCCGGCAGGCATCTGCCAATAAAAAGGGTCAATTTTTGGAGGGCTTGTGAAAAGCCATTGCTTGTTGCTTTTACATTAATTTATGGAAGAACCCCGGCAGGCATCTGCCAAAAAAAGGGTCAATTTTTGGAGGGCTTGTCAAAAGCCATTGCTTGTTGCTTTTACATCCATGTATGGAAGAACCCCGGCAGGCATCTGCCAATAAAAAGGGTCAATTTTTGGAGGGCTTGTCAAAAGCCATTGCTTTTTGCTTTTACATCTATGTATGGAAGAACCCCGGCAGGCATCTACCAATAAAAAGGGTCAATTTTTGGAGGGCTTGTCAAAAGCCATTGCTTGTTGCTTTTACATCTATGTATGGAAGAACCCCGGCAGGCATCTGCCAAAAAAAGGGTAAATTTTTGGAGGGCTTGTCAAAAGCCATTGCTTGTTGCTTTTACATCCATGTATGGAAGAACCCCGGCAGGCATCTGCCAGTAGAAAGGGTCAATTTTTGGAGGGCTTGTGAAAAGCCTTTGCTTGTTGCTTTTTCATTCATGTATGGAAGAACCCCGGCAGGCATCTGCCAATAAAAGGGGTAAATTTTTGGAGGGCGTGTCAAAAGCCATTGCTTGTTGCTTTTACATCTATGTATGGAAGAACCCCGGCAGGCATCTGCCAAAAAAAGGGTACATTTTTGGAGGGCTTGTCAAAAGTCATTGCTTGTTGCTTTTACATCCATGTATGGAAGAACCCCGGCAGGCATCTGCTAATAAAAAGGGTCAATTTTTGGAGGGCTTGTCAAAAGCCATTGCTTGTTGCTTTTACATCCATGTATGGAAGAACCCCGGCAGGCATCTGCCAATAAAAAGGGTCAATTTTTGGAGGGCTTGTCAAAAGCCATTGCTTGTTGCTTTTACATCTATGTATGGAAGAACCCCGGCAGGCATCTGCCAAAAAAAGGGTAAATTTTTGGAGGGCTTGTCAAAAGCCATTGCTTGTTGCTTTTACATCCATGTATGGAAGAACCCCGGCAGGCATCTGCCAATAAAAAGGGTCAATTTTTGGAGGGCTTGTCAAAAGCCATTGCTTGTTGCTTTTACATCTATCTATGGAAGAACCCCGGCAGGCATCTGCCAATAAAAAGGGTCAATTTTTGGAGGGCTTGTCAAAAGCCATTGCTTGTTGCTTTTACATCTATGTATGGAAGAACCCCGGCAGGCATCTGCCAAAAAAAGGGTCAATTTTTGGAGGGCTTGTCAAAAGCCATTGCTTGTTGCTTTTACAACTATGTATGGAAGAACCCCGGCAGGCATCTGCCAGTAGAAAGGGTCAATTTTTGGAGGGCTTGTGAAAAGCCATTGCTTGTTGCTTTTTCATTCATGTATGGAAGAACCCCGGCAGGCATCTGCCAATAAAAGGGGTAAATTTTTGGAGGGCTTGTCAAAAGCCATTGCTTGTTGCTTTTACATCTATGTATGGAAGAACCCCGGCAGGCATTTGCCAAAAAAAGGGTAAATTTTTGGAGGGCTTGTCAAAAGCCATTGCTTGTTGCTTTTAAATCCATGTATGGAAGAACCCCGGCAGGCATCTGCCACTAAAAAGGGTCAATTTTTGGAGGGCTTGTCAAAAGCCATTGCTTGTTGCTTTTACATCTATGTATGGAAGAACCCCGGCAGGCATCTGCCAAAAAAAGGGTACATTTTTGGAGGGCTTGTCAAAAGTCATTGCTTGTTGCTTTTACATCCATGTATGGAAGAACCCCGGCAGGCATCTGCTAATAAAAAGGGTCAATTTTTGGAGGGCTTGTCAAAAGCCATTGCTTGTTGCTTTTACATCTATCTATGGAAGAACCCCGGCAGGCATCTGCCAATAAAAAGGGTCAATTTTTGGAGGGCTTGTCAAAAGCCATTGCTTGTTGCTTTTACATCTATGTATGGAAGAACCCCGGCAGGCATCTGCCAAAAAAAGGGTCAATTTTTGGAGGGCTTGTCAAAAGCCATTGCTTGTTGCTTTTACAACTATGTATGGAAGAACCCCGGCAGGCATCTGCCAGTAGAAAGGGTCAATTTTTGGAGGGCTTGTGAAAAGCCATTGCTTGTTGCTTTTTCATTCATGTATGGAAGAACCCCGGCAGGCATCTGCCAATAAAAGGGGTACATTTTTGGAGGGCTTGTCAAAAGCCATTGCTTGTTGCTTTTACATCTATGTATGGAAGAACCCCGGCAGGCATTTGCCAAAAAAAGGGTCAATTTTTGGAGGGCTTGTCAAAAGCCATTGCTTGTTGCTTTTAAATCCATGTATGGAAGAACCCCGGCAGGCATCTGCCACTAAAAAGGGTCAATTTTTGGAGGGCTTGTCAAAAGCCATTGCTTGTTGCTTTTACATCTATGTATGGAAGAACCCCGGCAGGCATCTGCCAAAAAAAGGGTACATTTTTGGAGGGCTTGTCAAAAGTCATTGCTTGTTGCTTTTACATCCATGTATGGAAGAACCCCGGCAGGCATCTGCTAATAAAAAGGGTCAATTTTTGGAGGGCTTGTCAAAAGCCATTGCTTGTTGCTTTTACATCCATGTATGGAAGAACCCCGGCAGGCATCTGCCAAAAAAAGGGTAAATTTTTGGAGGGCTTGTCAAAAGCCATTGCTTGTTGCTTTTACATCCATGTATGGAAGAACCCCGGCAGGCATCTGCCAATAAAAAGGGTAAATTTTTGGAGGGCTTGTCAAAAGCCATTGCTTGTTGCTTTTACATCCATGTATGGAAGAACCCCGGCAGGCATCTGCCAATGAAAAGGGTCAATTTTTGGAGGGCTTGTCAAAAGCCATTGCTTTTTGCTTTTACATCTATGTATGGAAGAACACCGGCAGGCATCTGCCAAAAAAAAGGGTACATTTTTGGAGGGCTTGTAAAAAGCCATTGCTTGTTGCTTTTACATCCATGTATGGAAGAACCCCGGCAGGCATCTGCCAATAAAAAGTGTCAATTTTTGGAGGGCTTGTCAAAAGCCATTGCTTTTTGCTTTTACATCTATGTATGGAAGAACACCGGCAGGCATCTGCCAAAAAAAAGGGTACATTTTTGGAGGGCTTGTCAAAAGCCATTGCTTGTTGCTTTTACATCCATGTATGGAAGAACCCCGGCAGGCATCTGCCAAAAAAAGGGTCAATTTTTGGAGGGCTTGTCAAAAGCCATTGCTTCTTGCTTTTACAACTATGTATGGAAGAACCCCGGCATGCATCTGCCAGTAGAAAGGGTCAATTTTTGGAGGGCTTGTCAAAAGCCATTGCTTGTTGCTTTTTCATTCATGTATGGAAGAACCCCGGCAGGCATCTGCCAATAAAAGGGGTAAATTTTTGGAGGGCTTGTCAAAAGCCATTGCTTGTTGCTTTTACATCTATGTATGGAAGAACCCCGGCAGGCATTTGCCAAAAAAAGGGTAAATTTTTGGAGGGCTTGTCAAAAGCCATTGCTTGTTGCTTTTAAATCCATGTATGGAAGAACCCCGGCAGGCATCTGCCACTAAAAAGGGTCAATTTTTGGAGGGCTTGTCAAAAGCCATTGCTTGTTGCTTTTACATCTATGTATGGAAGAACCCCGGCAGGCATCTGCCAAAAAAGGGTACATTTTTGGAGGGCTTGTCAAAAGTCATTGCTTGTTGCTTTTACATCCATGTATGGAAGAACCCCGGCAGGCATCTGCTAATAAAAAGGGTCAATTTTTGGAGGGCTTGTCAAAAGCCATTGCTTGTTGCTTTTACATCTATGTATGGAAGAACCCCGGCAGGCATTTGCCAAAAAAAGGGTAAATTTTTGGAGGGCTTGTCAAAAGCCATTGCTTGTTGCTTTTAAATCCATGTATGGAAGAACCCCGGCAGGCATCTGCCACTAAAAAGGGTCAATTTTTGGAGGGCTTGTCAAAAGCCATTGCTTGTTGCTTTTACATCTATGTATGGAAGAACCCCGGCAGGCATCTGCCAATTAAAAGGGTACATTTTTGGAGGGCTTGTCAAAAGCCATTGCTTGTTGCTTTTACATCCATGTATGGAAGAACCCCGGCAGGCATCTGCCAATAAAAAGGGTCAATTTTTGGAGTGCTTGTCAAAAGCCATTGCTTGTTGCTTTTACATCTATGTATGGAAGAACCCCGGCAGGCATCTGCCAATAAAAAGGGTCAATTTTTGGAGGGCTTGTGAAAAGCCATTGCTTCTTGCTTTTACATTCATGTATGGAAGAACCCCGGCAGGCATCTGCCAAAAAAAAGGGTCAATTTTTGGAGGGCTTGTCAAAAGCCATTGCTTGTTGCTTTTACATCCATGTATGGAAGAACCCCGGCAGGCATCTGCCAATAAAAAGGGTCAATTTTTGGAGGGCTTGTCAAAAGCCATTGCTTGTTGCTTTTACATCCATGTATGGAATAACCCCGGCAGGCATCTGCCAATAAAAAGGGTCAATTTTTGGAGGGCTTGTCAAAAGCCATTGCTTGTTGCTTTTACATCCATGTATGGAAGAACCCCGGCAGGCATCTGCCAAAAAAAGGGTAAATTTTTGGAGTGCTTGTCAAAAGCCATTGCTTGTTGCTTTTACATCTATGTATGGAAGAACCCCGGCAGGCATCTGCCAATAAAAAGGGTCAATTTTTGGACGGCTTGTCAAAAGCCATTGCTTGTTGCTTTTACATCTATGTATGGAAGAACCCCGGCAGGCATCTGCCAAAAAAAGGGTCAATTTTTGGAGGGCTTGTCAAAAGCCATTGCTTGTTGCTTTTACATCAATGTATGGAAGAACCCCGGCAGGCATCTGCCAATAAAAAGGGTCAATTTTTGGAGGGCTTGTCAAAAGCCATTGCTTTTTGCTTTTACATCTATGTATGGAAGAACCCCGGCAGGCATCTGCCAATAAAAAGGGTCAATTTATGGAGAGCTTGTCAAAAGCCATTGCTTGTTGCTTTTACATCTATGTATGGAAGAACCCCGGCAGGCATCTGCCAATAAAAAGGGTCAATTTATGGAGAGCTTGTCAAAAGCCATTGCTTGTTGCTTTTACATCTATGTATGGAAGAACCCCGGCAGGCATCTGCCAAAAAAAAGGGTCAATTTTTGGAGGGCTTGTCAAAAGCCATTGCTTGTTGCTTTTACATCCATGTATGGAAGAACCCCGGCAGGCATCTTCCAATAAAAAGGGTCCATTTTTGGAGGGCTTGTCAAAAGCCATTGCTTGTTGCTTTTACATCTATGTATGGAAGAACCCCGGCAGGCATCTGCCAAAAAAAGGGTCAATTTTTGGAGGGCTTGTCAAAAGCCATTGCTTGTTGCTTTTACATCCATGTATGGAAGAACCCCGGCAGGCATCTGCCAATAGAAAGGGTCAATTTTTGGAGGGCTTGTGAAAAGCCATTGCTTGTTGCTTTTACATTCATGTATGGAAGAACCCCGGTAGGCATATGCCAATAAAAGGGGTAAATTTTTGGAGTGCTTGTCAAAAGCCATTGCTTGTTGCTTTTACATCTATGTATGGAAGAACCCCGGCAGGCATTTGCCAAAAAAAGGGTACATTTTTGGAGGGCTTGTCAAAAGCCATTGCTTGTTGCTTTTACATCCATGTATGGAAGAACCCCGGCAGGCATCTGCCAATAAAAAGGGTCAATTCTTGGAGGGCTTATCAAAAGCCATTGCTTGTTGCTTTTACATCTATCTATGGAAGAACCCCGGCAGGCATCTGCCAATAAAAAGGGTCAATTCTTGGAGGGCTTATCAAAAGCCATTGCTTGTTGCTTTTACATCTATCTATGGAAGAACCCCGGCAGGCATCTGCCACTAAAAAGGGTCAATTTTTGGAGGGCTTGTCAAAAGCCATTGCTTGTTGCTTTTACATCCATGTATGGAAGAACCCCGGCAGGCATCTGCCACTAAAAAGGGTCAATTTTTGGAGGGCTTGTCAAAAGCCATTGCTTGTTGCTTTTACATCTATGTATAGAAGAACCCCGGCAGGCATCTGCCAATTAAAAGGGTACATTTTTGGAGGGCTTGTCAAAAGCCATTGCTTGTTGCTTTTACATCCATGTATGGAAGAACCCCGGCAGGCATCTGCCAATAAAAAGGGTCAATTTTTGGAGTGCTTGTCAAAAGCCATTGCTTTGTTGCTTTTACATCTATGTATGGAAGAACCCCGGCAGGCATCTGCCAAAAAAAGGGTCAATTTTTGGAGGGCTTGTGAAAAGCCATTGCTTGTTGCTTTTACATTCATGTATGGAAGAACCCCGGCAGGCATCTGCCAAAAAAAAGGGTCCATTTTTGGAGGGCTTGTCAAAAGCCATTGCTTGTTGCTTTTACATCCATGTATGGAAGAACCCCGGCAGGTATCTGCCAATAAAAAGGGTCAATTTTTGGAGGGCTTGTCAAAAGCCATTGCTTGTTGCTTTTACATCCATGTATGGAAGAACCCCGGCAGGCATCTGCCAATAAAAAGGGTCAATTTTTGGAGGGCTTGTCAAAAGCCATTGCTTGTTGCTTTTACATCCATGTATGGAAGAACCCCGGCAGGCATCTGCCAAAAAAAGGGTAAATTTTTGGAGGGCTTGTCAAAAGCCATTGCTTGTTGCTTTTACATCCATGTATGGAAGAACCCCGGCAGGCATCTGCCAATAAAAAGGGTCAATTTTTGGAGGGCTTGTCAAAAGCCATTGCTTGTTGCTTTTACATCTATCTATGGAAGAACCCCGGCAGGCATCTGCCAAAAAAAGGGTAAATTTTTGGAGGGCTTGTCAAAAGCCATTGCTTGTTGCTTTTACATCTATGTATGGAAGAACCCCGGCAGGCATTTGCCAAAAAAAGGGTAAATTTTTGGAGGGCTTGTCAAAAGCCATTGCTTGTTGCTTTTACATCCATGTATGGAAGAACCCCGGCAGGCATCTGCCACTAAAAAGGGTCAATTTTTGGAGGGCTTGTCAAAAGCCATTGCTTGTTGCTTTTACATCTATGTATGGAAGAACCCCGGGAAAGGCATCTGCCAATAAAAAGGGTCAATTTTTGGAGGGCTTGTCAAAAGCCATTGCTTGTTGCTTTTACATCTATGTATGGAAGAACCCCGGCAGGCATCTGCCAAAAAAAGGGTACATTTTTGGAGGGCTTGTCAAAAGTCATTGCTTGTTGCTTTTACATCCATGTATGGAAGAACCCCGGCAGGCATCTGCCAAAAAAAGGGTAAATTTTTGGAGGGCTTGTCAAAAGCCATTGCTTGTTGCTTTTACATCCATGTATGGAAGAACCCCGGCAGGCATCTGCCAATAAAATGGGTCAATTTTTAGAGGGCTTGTCAAAAGCCATTGCTTGTTACTTTTACATCTATCTATGGAAGAACCCCGGCAGGCATCTGCCAATAAAAAGGGTAAATTTTTGGAGGGCTTGTCAAAAGCCATTGCTTGTTGCTTTTACATCCATGTATGGAAGAACCCCGGGAGGCATCTGCCAATAAAAAGGGTCAATTTTTGGAGGGCTTGTCAAAATCCATTGCTTTTTGCTTTTACATCTATGTATGGAAGAACACCGGCAGGCATCTGCCAAAAAAAAGGGTACATTTTTGGAGGGCTTGTCAAAAGCCATTGCTTGATGCTTTTACATCTATGTATGGAAGAACCCCGGCAGGCATCTGCCAATAAAAAGGGTAAATTTTTGGAGGGCTTGTCAAAAGCCATTGCTTGTTGCTTTTACATCCATGTATGGAAGAACCCCGGCAGGCATCTGCCAATAAAAAGGGTCAATTTTTGGAGTGCTTGTCAAAAGCCATTGCTTTGTTGCTTTTACATCTATGTATGGAAGAACCCCGGCAGGCATCTGCCAAAAAAAGGGTCAATTTTTGGAGGGCTTGTGAAAAGCCATTGCTTGTTGCTTTTACATTCATGTATGGAAGAACCCCGGCAGGCATCTGCCAAAAAAAAGGGTCCATTTTTGGAGGGCTTGTCAAAAGCCATTGCTTGTTGCTTTTACATCCATGTATGGAAGAACCCCGGCAGGTATCTGCCAATAAAAAGGGTCAATTTTTGGAGGGCTTGTCAAAAGCCATTGCTTGTTGCTTTTACATCCATGTATGGAAGAACCCCGGCAGGCATCTGCCAATAAAAAGGGTCAATTTTTGGAGGGCTTGTCAAAAGCCATTGCTTGTTGCTTTTACATCCATGTATGGAAGAACCCCGGCAGGCATCTGCCAAAAAAAGGGTAAATTTTTGGAGGGCTTGTCAAAAGCCATTGCTTGTTGCTTTTACATCCATGTATGGAAGAACCCCGGCAGGCATCTGCCAATAAAAAGGGTCAATTTTTGGAGGGCTTGTCAAAAGCCATTGCTTGTTGCTTTTACATCTATCTATGGAAGAACCCCGGCAGGCATCTGCCAAAAAAAGGGTAAATTTTTGGAGGGCTTGTCAAAAGCCATTGCTTGTTGCTTTTACATCTATGTATGGAAGAACCCCGGCAGGCATTTGCCAAAAAAAGGGTAAATTTTTGGAGGGCTTGTCAAAAGCCATTGCTTGTTGCTTTTACATCCATGTATGGAAGAACCCCGGCAGGCATCTGCCACTAAAAAGGGTCAATTTTTGGAGGGCTTGTCAAAAGCCATTGCTTGTTGCTTTTACATCTATGTATGGAAGAACCCCGGGAAAGGCATCTGCCAATAAAAAGGGTCAATTTTTGGAGGGCTTGTCAAAAGCCATTGCTTGTTGCTTTTACATCTATGTATGGAAGAACCCCGGCAGGCATCTGCCAAAAAAAGGGTACATTTTTGGAGGGCTTGTCAAAAGTCATTGCTTGTTGCTTTTACATCCATGTATGGAAGAACCCCGGCAGGCATCTGCCAAAAAAAGGGTAAATTTTTGGAGGGCTTGTCAAAAGCCATTGCTTGTTGCTTTTACATCCATGTATGGAAGAACCCCGGCAGGCATCTGCCAATAAAATGGGTCAATTTTTAGAGGGCTTGTCAAAAGCCATTGCTTGTTACTTTTACATCTATCTATGGAAGAACCCCGGCAGGCATCTGCCAATAAAAAGGGTAAATTTTTGGAGGGCTTGTCAAAAGCCATTGCTTGTTGCTTT
Source organism: Rhinoderma darwinii (assembly GCF_050947455.1). Lineage (NCBI taxonomy): Eukaryota > Metazoa > Chordata > Amphibia > Anura > Rhinodermatidae > Rhinoderma > Rhinoderma darwinii. The sequence goes on from NW_027461715.1 coordinate 70,273, forward strand.
TACATCCATGTATGGAAGAACCCCGGGAGGCATCTGCCAATAAAAAGGGTCAATTTTTGGAGGGCTTGTCAAAATCCATTGCTTTTTGCTTTTACATCTATGTATGGAAGAACACCGGCAGGCATCTGCCAAAAAAAAGGGTACATTTTTGGAGGGCTTGTCAAAAGCCATTGCTTGATGCTTTTACATCTATGTATGGAAGAACCCCGGCAGGCATCTGCCAATAAAAAGGGTAAATTTTTGGAGGGCTTGTGAAAAGCCATTGCTTGTTGCTTTTACATTAATTTATGGAAGAACCCCAGCAGGCATCTGCCAATAAAAAGGGTCAATTTTTGGAGGGCTTGTCAAAAGCCATTGCTTGTTGCTTTTACATCTATGTATGGAAGAACCCCGGCAGGCATCTGCCACTAAAAAGGGTCAATTTTTGGAGGGCTTGTCAAAAGCCATTGCTTGTTGCTTTTACATCCATGTATGGAAGAACCCCGGCAGGCATCTGCCAATAAAAAGGGTCAATTTTTGGAGGGCTTGTCAAAAGCCATTGCTTGTTGCTTTTACATCTATGTATGGAAGAACCCCGGCAGGCATCTGCCAATAAAAAGGGTAAATTTTTGGAGGGCTTGTGAAAAGCCATTGCTTGTTGCTTTTACATTCATGTATGGAAGAACCCCGGAAGGCATCTGCCAAAAAAAAGGGTCAATTTTTGGAGGGCTTGTCAAAAGCCATTGCTTGTTGCTTTTACATCCATGTATGGAAGAACCCCGGCAGGCATCTGCCAATAAAAAGGGTACATTTTTGGAGGGCTTGTCAAAAGCCATTGCTTGTTGCTTTTACATCCATGTATGGAAGAACCCCGGCAGGCATCTGCCACTAAAAAGGGTCAATTTTTGGAGGGCTTGTCAAAAGCCATTGCTTGTTGCTTTTACATCTATGTATGGAAGAACCCCGGCAGGCATCTGCCAATAAAAGGGGTAAATTTTTGGAGGGCTTGTCAAAAGCCATTGCTTGTTGCTTTTACATCCATGTATGGAAGAACCCCGGCAGGCATCTGCCACTAAAAAGGGTCAATTTTTGGAGGGCTTGTCAAAAGCCATTGCTTGTTGCTTTTACATCTATGTATGGAAGAACCCCGGCAGGCATCTGCCAAAAAAAGGGTACATTTTTGGAGGGCTTGTCAAAAGCCATTGCTTGTTGCTTTTACATTCATGTATGGAAGAACCCCGGCAGGCATCTGCCAAAAAAAAGGGTCAATTTTTGGAGGGCTTGTCAAAAGCCATTGCTTGTTGCTTTTACATCTATGTATGGAAGAACCCCGGCAGGCATCTGCCAAAAAAAGGGTACATTTTTGGAGGGCTTGTCAAAAGCCATTGCTTGTTGCTTTTACATCCATGTATGGAAGAACCCCGGCAGGCATATGCCAATAAAAAGGGTCAATTTTTGGAGGGCTTGTCAAAAGCCATTGCTTGTTGCTTTTACATCCATGTATGGAAGAACCCCGGCAGGCATCTGCCAAAAAAAGGGTCAATTTTTGGAGGGCTTGTCAAAAGCCATTGCTTGTTGCTTTTACATCAATGTATGGAAGAACCCCGGCAGGCATCTGCCAATAAAAAGGGTCAATTTTTGGAGGGCTTGTCAAAAGCCATTGCTTTTTGCTTTTACATCTATGTATGGAAGAACCCCGGCAGGCATCTGCCAATAAAAAGGGTCAATTTATGGAGAGCTTGTCAAAAGCCATTGCTTGTTGCTTTTACATCTATGTATGGAAGAACCCCGGCAGGCATCTGCCAAAAAAAAGGGTCAATTTTTGGAGGGCTTGTCAAAAGCCATTGCTTGTTGCTTTTACATCCATGTATGGAAGAACCCCGGCAGGCATCTGCCACTAAAAAGGGTCAATTTTTGGAGGGCTTGTCAAAAGCCATTGCTTGTTGCTTTTACATCCATGTATGGAAGAACCCCGGCAGGCATCTGCCACTAAAAAGGGTCAATTTTTGGAGGGCTTGTCAAAAGCCATTGCTTGTTGCTTTTACATCTATGTATGGAAGAACCCCGGCAGGCATCTGCCAATTAAAAGGGTACATTTTTGGAGGGCTTGTCAAAAGCCATTGCTTGTTGCTTTTACATCCATGTATGGAAGAACCCCGGCAGGCATCTGCCACTAAAAAGGGTCAATTTTTGGAGGGCTTGTCAAAAGCCATTGCTTGTTGCTTTTACATCTATGTATGGAAGAACCCCGGCAGGCATCTGCCAATTAAAAGGGTACATTTTTGGAGGGCTTGTCAAAAGCCATTGCTTGTTGCTTTTACATCCATGTATGGAAGAACCCCGGCAGGCATCTGCCACTAAAAAGGGTCAATTTTTGGAGGGCTTGTCAAAAGCCATTGCTTGTTGCTTTTACATTCATGTATGGAAGAACCCCGGCAGGCATCTGCCAATTAAAAGGGTACATTTTTGGAGGGCTTGTCAAAAGCCATTGCTTGTTGCTTTTACATCCATGTATGGAAGAACCCCGGCAGGCATCTGCCAATAAAAAGGGTCAATTTTTGGAGTGCTTGTCAAAAGCCATTGCTTGTTGCTTTTACATCTATGTATGGAAGAACCCCGGCAGGCATCTGCCAATAAAAAGGGTCAATTTTTGGAGGGCTTGTGAAAAGCCATTGCTTCTTGCTTTTACATTCATGTATGGAAGAACCCCGGCAGGCATCTGCCAATAAAAAGGGTCAATTTTTGGAGGGCTTGTCAAAAGCCATTGCTTGTTGCTTTTACATCCATGTATGGAAGAACCCCGGCAGGCATCTGCCAATAAAAAGGGTCAATTTTTGGAGGGCTTGTCAAAAGCCATTGCTTGTTGCTTTTACATCCATGTATGGAAGAACCCCGGCAGGCATCTGCCAATAAAAAGGGTCAATTTTTGGAGGGCTTGTCAAAAGCCATTGCTTGTTGCTTTTACATCCATGTATGGAAGAACCCCGGCAGGCATCTGCCAAAAAAAGGGTAAATTTTTGGAGTGCTTGTCAAAAGCCATTGCTTGTTGCTTTTACATCTATGTATGGAAGAACCCCGGCAGGCATCTGCCAATAAAAAGGGTCAATTTTTGGACGGCTTGTCAAAAGCCATTGCTTGTTGCTTTTACATCTATGTATGGAAGAACCCCGGCAGGCATCTGCCAAAAAAAGGGTCAATTTTTGGAGGGCTTGTCAAAAGCCATTGCTTGTTGCTTTTACATCAATGTATGGAAGAACCCCGGCAGGCATCTGCCAATAAAAAGGGTCAATTTTTGGAGGGCTTGTCAAAAGCCATTGCTTTTTGCTTTTACATCTATGTATGGAAGAACCCCGGCAGGCATCTGCCAATAAAAAGGGTCAATTTATGGAGAGCTTGTCAAAAGCCATTGCTTGTTGCTTTTACATCTATGTATGGAAGAACCCCGGCAGGCATCTGCCAAAAAAAAGGGTCAATTTTTGGAGGGCTTGTCAAAAGCCATTGCTTGTTGCTTTTACATCCATGTATGGAAGAACCCCGGCAGGCATCTGCCACTAAAAAGGGTCCATTTTTGGAGGGCTTGTCAAAAGCCATTGCTTGTTGCTTTTACATCTATGTATGGAAGAACCCCGGCAGGCATCTGCCAAAAAAAGGGTCAATTTTTGGAGGGCTTGTCAAAAGCCATTGCTTGTTGCTTTTACATTCATGTATGGAAGAACCCCGGCAGGCATCTGCCAATAGAAAGGGTCAATTTTTGGAGGGCTTGTGAAAAGCCATTGCTAGTTGCTTTTACATTCATGTATGGAAGAACCCCGGCAGGCATCTGCCAATAAAAGGGGTAAATTTTTGGAGGGCTTGTCAAAAGCCATTGCTTGTTGCTTTTACATCTATGTATGGAAGAACCCCGGCAGGCATTTGCCAAAAAAAGGGTACATTTTTGGAGGGCTTGTCAAAAGCCATTGCTTATTGCTTTTACATCCATGTATGGAAGAACCCCGGCAGGCATCGCCAATAAAAAGGGTCAATTTTTGGAGGGCTTATCAAAAGCCATTGCTTGTTGCTTTTACATCTATCTATGGAAGAACCCCGGCAGGCATCTGCCACTAAAAAGGGTCAATTTTTGGAGGGCTTGTCAAAAGCCATTGCTTGTTGCTTTTACATCCATGTATGGAAGAACCCCGGCAGGCATCTGCCAATAAAAAGGGTCAATTTTTGGAGGGCTTGTGAAAAGCCATTGCTTGTTGCTTTTACATTCATGTATGGAAGAACCCCGGCAGGCATCTGCCAAAAAAAGGGTCAATTTTTGGAGTGCTTGTCAAAAGCCATTGCTTTGTTGCTTTTACATCTATGTATGGAAGAACCCCGGCAGGCATCTGCCAAAAAAAAGGGTCAATTTTTGGAGGGCTTGTGAAAAGCCATTGCTTGTTGCTTTTACATTCATGTATGGAAGAACCCCGGCAGGCATCTGCCAATAAAAAGGGTCAATTTTTGGAGGGCTTGTGAAAAGCCATTGCTTGTTGCTTTTACATTCATGTATGGAAGAACCCCGGCAGGCATCTGCCAAAAAAAGGGTAAATTTTTGGAGGGCTTGTCAAAAGCCATTGCTTGTTGCTTTTACATCCATGTATGGAAGAACCCCGGCAGGCATCTGCCAATAAAAAGGGTAAATTTTTGGAGGGCTTGTCAAAAGCCATTGCTTGTTGCTTTTACATCTATCTATGGAAGAACCCCGGCAGGCATCTGCCAAAAAAAGGGTAAATTTTTGGAGGGCTTGTCAAAAGCCATTGCTTGTTGCTTTTACATCTATGTATGGAAGAAACCCGGCAGGCATTTGCCAAAAAAAGGGTAAATTTTTGGAGGGCTTGTCAAAAGCCATTGCTTGTTGCTTTTACATCCATGTATGGAAGAACCCCGGCAGGCATCTGCCACTAAAAAGGGTCAATTTTTGGAGGGCTTGTCAAAAGCCATTGCTTGTTGCTTTTACATCTATGTATGGAAGAACCCCGGGAAAGGCATCTGCCACTAAAAAGGGTCAATTTTTGGAGGGCTTGTCAAAAGCCATTGCTTGTTGCTTTTACATCTATGTATGGAAGAACCCCGGCAGGCATCTGCCAAAAAAAGGGTACATTTTTGGAGGGCTTGTCAAAAGTCATTGCTTGTTGCTTTTACATCCATGTATGGAAGAACCCCGGCAGGCATCTGCTAATAAAAAGGGTCAATTTTTGGAGGGCTTGTCAAAAGCCATTGCTTGTTGCTTTTACATCCATGTATGGAAGAACCCCGGCAGGCATCTGCCAAAAAAAGGGTAAATTTTTGGAGGACTTGTCAAAAGCCATTGCTTGTTGCTTTTACATCCATGTATGGAAGAACCCCGGCAGGCATCTGCCAATAAAAAGGGTCAATTTTTGGAGGGCTTGTCAAAAGCCATTGCTTGTTGCTTTTACATCTATCTATGGAAGAACCCCGGCAGGCATCTGCCAAAAAAAGGGTAAATTTTTGGAGGGCTTGTCAAAAGCCATTGCTTGTTGCTTTTACATCCATGTATGGAAGAACCCCGGCAGGCATCTGCCAATAAAAAGGGTAAATTTTTGGAGGGCTTGTCAAAAGCCATTGCTTGTTGCTTTTACATCTATCTATGGAAGAACCCCGGCAGGCATCTGCCAAAAAAAGGGTAAATTTTTGGAGGGCTTGTCAAAAGCCATTGCTTGTTGCTTTTACATCTATGTATGGAAGAAACCCGGCAGGCATTTGCCAAAAAAAGGGTCAATTTTTGGAGGGCTTGTCAAAAGCCATTGCTTGTTGCTTTTACATCTATGTATGGAAGAACCCCGGGAAAGGCATCTGCCACTAAAAAGGGTCAATTTTTGGAGGGCTTGTCAAAAGCCATTGCTTGTTGCTTTTACATCTATGTATGGAAGAACCCCGGCAGGCATCTGCCAAAAAAAGGGTACATTTTTGGAGGGCTTGTCAAAAGTCATTGCTTGTTGCTTTTACATCCATGTATGGAAGAACCCCGGCAGGCATCTGCTAATAAAAAGGGTCAATTTTTGGAGGGCTTGTCAAAAGCCATTGCTTGTTGCTTTTACATCCATGTATGGAAGAACCCCGGCAGGCATCTGCCAAAAAAAGGGTAAATTTTTGGAGGACTTGTCAAAAGCCATTGCTTGTTGCTTTTACATCCATGTATGGAAGAACCCCGGCAGGCATCTGTCAATAAAAAGGGTCAATTTTTGGAGGGCTTGTCAAAAGCCATTGCTTGTTGCTTTTACATCTATCTATGGAAGAACCCCGGCAGGCATCTGCCAATAAAAAGGGTCAATTTTTGGAGGGCTTGTCAAAATCCATTGCTTTTTGCTTTTACATCTATGTATGGAAGAACACCGGCAGGCATCTGCCAAAAAAAAGGGTACATTTTTGGAGGGCTTGTCAAAAGCCATTGCTTGTTGCTTTTACATCTATGTATGGAAGAACCCCGGCAGGCATCTGCCAAAAAAAAGGGTCAATTTTTGGAGGGCTTGTCAAAAGCCATTGCTTGTTGCTTTTACATCCATGTATGGAAGAACCCCGGCAGGCATCTGCCACTAAAAAGGGTCAATTTTTGGAGGGCTTGTCAAAAGCCATTGCTTGTTGCTTTTACATCTATGTATGGAAGAACCCCGGCAGGCATCTGCCAAAAAAAGGGTAAATTTTTGGAGGGCTTGTCAACAGCCATTGCTTGTTGCTTTTACAACTATGTATGGAAGAACCCCGGCAGGCATCTGCCAATAGAAAGGGTCAATTTTTGGAGGGCTTGTGAAAAGCCATTGCTTGTTGCTTTTACATTCATGTATGGAAGAACCCCGGCAGGCATCTGCCAATAAAAGGGGTACATTTTTGGAGGGCTTGTCAAAAGCCATTGCTTGTTGCTTTTACATCTATGTATGGAAGAACCCCGGCAGGCATTTGCCAAAAAAAGGGTAAATTTTTGGAGGGCTTGTCAAAAGCCATTGCTTGTTGCTTTTACATCCATGTATGGAAGAACCCCGGCAGGCATCTGCCAATAAAAAGGGTCAATTTTTGGAGGGTTTGTCAAAAGTCATTGCTTGTTGCTTTTACATCTATCTATGGAAGAACCCCGGCAGGCATCTGCCACTAAAAAGGGTCAATTTTTGGAGGGCTTGTCAAAAGCCATTGCTTGTTGCTTTTACATCCATGTATGGAAGAACCCCGGCAGGCATCTGCCACTAAAAAGGGTCAATTTTTGGAGGGCTTGTCAAAAGCCATTGCTTGTTGCTTTTACATCTATGTATGGAAGAACCCCGGCAGGCATCTGCCAAAAAAAGGGTACATTTTTGGAGGGCTTGTCAAAAGCCATTGCTTGTTGATTTTACATCCATGTATGGAAGAACCCCGGCAGGCATCTGCCAATAAAAAGGGTACATTTTTGGAGGGCTTGTCAAAAGCCATTGCTTGTTGCTTTTACATTCATGTATGGAAGAACCCCCGGAAGGCATCTGCCAAAAAAAAGGGTAAATTTTTGGAGGGCTTGTCAAAAGCCATTGCTTGTTGCTTTTACATCCATGTATGGAAGAACCCCGGCAGGCATCTGCCAATAAAAAGGGTAAATTTTTGGAGGGCTTGTCAAAAGCCATTGCTTGTTGCTTTTACATCCATGTATGGAAGAACCCCGGCAGGCATCTGCCAATAAAAAGGGTCAATTTTTGGAGGGCTTGTCAAAATCCATTGCTTTTTGCTTTTACATCTATGTATGGAAGAACACCGGCAGGCATCTGCCAAAAAAAAGGGTACATTTTTGGAGGGCTTGTCAAAAGCCATTGCTTGTTGCTTTTACATCTATGTATGGAAGAACCCCGGCAGGCATCTGCCAAAAAAAAGGGTCAATTTTTGGAGGGCTTGTCAAAAGCCATTGCTTGTTGCTTTTACATCCATGTATGGAAGAACCCCGGCAGGCATCTGCCACTAAAAAGGGTCAATTTTTGGAGGGCTTGTCAAAAGCCATTGCTTGTTGCTTTTACAACTATGTATGGAAGAACCCCGGCAGGCATCTGCCAATAGAAAGGGTCAATTTTTGGAGGGCTTGTGAAAAGCCATTGCTTGTTGCTTTTACATTCATGTATGGAAGAACCCCGGCAGGCATCTGCCAATAAAAGGGGTAAATTTTTGGAGGGCTTGTCAAAAGCCATTGCTTGTTGCTTTTACATCTATGTATGGAAGAACCCCGGCAGGCATTTGCCAAAAAAAGGGTAAATTTTTGGAGGGCTTGTCAAAAGCCATTGCTTGTTGCTTTTACATCCATGTATGGAAGAACCCCGGCAGGCATCTGCCAATAAAAAGGGTCAATTTTTGGAGGGCTTGTCAAAAGTCATTGCTTGTTGCTTTTACATCTATCTATGGAAGAACCCCGGCAGGCATCTGCCACTAAAAAGGGTAAATTTTTGGAGGGCTTGTCAAAAGCCATTGCTTGTTGCTTTTACATCCATGTATGGAAGAACCCCGGCAGGCATCTGCCACTAAAAAGGGTCAATTTTTGGAGGGCTTGTCAAAAGCCATTGCTTGTTGCTTTTACATCTATGTATGGAAGAACCCCGGCAGGCATCTGCCAAAAAAAGGGTACATTTTTGGAGGGCTTGTCAAAAGCCATTGCTTGTTGCTTTTACATCCATGTATGGAAGAACCCCGGCAGGCATCTGCCAATAAAAAGGGTAAATTTTTGGAGGGCTTGTCAAAAGCCATTGCTTGTTGCTTTTACATTCATGTATGGAAGAACCCCGGAAGGCATCTGCCAAAAAAAAGGGTAAATTTTTGGAGGGCTTGTCAAAAGCCATTGCTTGTTGCTTTTACATCCATGTATGGAAGAACCCCGGCAGGCATCTGCCAATAAAAAGGGTCAATTTTTGGAGGGCTTGTCAAAAGCCATTGCTTGTTGCTTTTACATCCATGTATGGAAGAACCCCGGCAGGCATCTGCCACTAAAAAGGGTCAATTTTTGGAGGGCTTGTCAAAAGCCATTGCTTGTTGCTTTTACATCTATGTATGGAAGAACCCCGGCAGGCATCTGCCAAAAAAAGGGTACATTTTTGGAGGGCTTGTCAAAAGCCATTGCTTGTTGCTTTTACATTCATGTATGGAAGAACCCTGGCAGGCATCTGCCAAAAAAAAGGGTCAATTTTTGGAGGGCTTGTCAAAAGCCATTGCTTGTTGCTTTTACATCCATGTATGGAAGAACCCCGGCAGGCATCTGCCAAAAAAAGGGTCAATTTTTGGAGGGCTTGTCAAAAGCCATTGCTTGTTGCTTTTACATCAATGTATGGAAGAACCCCGGCAGGCATCTGCCAATAAAAAGGGTCAATTTTTGGAGGGCTTGTCAAAAGCCATTGCTTTTTGCTTTTACATCTATGTATGGAAGAACCCCGGCAGGCATCTGCCACTAAAAAGGGTCAATTTATGGAGGGCTTGTCAAAAGCCATTGCTTGTTGCTTTTACATCTATGTATGGAAGAACCCCGGCAGGCATCTGCCAAAAAAAGGGTCAATTTTTGGAGGGCTTGTCAAAAGCCATTGCTTGTTGCTTTTACATTCATGTATGGAAGAACCCCGGCAGGCATCTGCCACTAAAAAGGGTCCATTTTTGGAGGGCTTGTCAAAAGCCATTGCTTGTTGCTTTTACATCCATGTATGGTAGAACCCCGGCAGGCATCTGCCAAAAAAAGGGTCAATTTTTGGAGGGCTTGTCAAAAGCCATTGCTTGTTGCTTTTACATTCATGTATGGAAGAACCCCGGCAGGCATCTGCCAATAGAAAGGGTCAATTTTTGGAGGGCTTGTCAAAAGCCATTGCTTGTTGCTTTTACATTCATGTATGGAAGAACCCCGGCAGGCATCGCCAATAAAAAGGGTCAATTTTTGGAGGGCTTGTCAAAAGCCATTGCTTGTTGCTTTTACATCTATCTATGGAAGAACCCCGGCAGGCATCTGCCAATAAAAAGGGTAAATTTTTGGAGGGCTTGTCAAAAGCCATTGCTTGTTGCTTTTACATCCATGTATGGAAGAACCCCGGCAGGCATCTGCCAAAAAAAGGGTACATTTTTGGAGGGCTTGTCAAAAGCCATTGCTTGTTGCTTTTACATCCATGTATGGAAGAACCCCGGCAGGCATCTGCCAATAAAAAGGGTCAATTTTTGGAGGGCTTGTCAAAAGCCATTGCTTGTTGCTTTTACATCTATGTATGGAAGAACCCCGGCAGGCATTTGCCAAAAAAAGGGTACATTTTTGGAGGGCTTGTCAAAAGCCTTTGCTTGTAGCTTTTACATCCATGTATGGAAGAACCCCGGCAGGCATCTGCCAATAAAAAGGGTCAATTTTTGGAGGGCTTGTCAAAAGCCATTGCTTGTTGCTTTTACATCCATGTATGGAAGAACCCCGGCAGGTATCTGCCACTAAAAAGGGTAAATTTTTGGAGGGCTTGTCAAAAGCCATTGCTTGTTGCTTTTACATCTATGTATGGAAGAACCCCGGCAGGCATCTGCCAAAAAAAAGGGTCAATTTTTGGAGGGCTTGTCAAAAGCCATTGCTTGTTGCTTTTACATCCATGTATGGAAGAACCCCGGCAGGCATCTGCCAAAAAAAGGGTAAATTTTTGGAGGGCTTGTCAAAATCCATTGCTTGTTGCTTTTACATCCATGTATGGAAGAACCCCGGCAGGCATCTGCCAATAAAAAGGGTCAATTTTTGGAGGGCTTGTCAAAAGCCATTGCTTGTTGCTTTTACATCTATGTATGGAAGAACCCCGGCAGGCATCTGCCACTAAAAAGGGTCAATTTTTGGAGGGCTTGTCAAAAGCCATTGCTTGTTGCTTTTACATCCATGTATGGAAGAACCCCGGCAGGCATCTGCCACTAAAAAGGGTCAATTTTTGGAGGGCTTGTCAAAAGCCATTGCTTGTTGCTTTTACATCTATGTATGGAAGAACCCCGGCAGGCATCTGCCAAAAAAAGGGTCAATTTTTGGAGGGCTTGTCAAAAGCCATTGCTTGTTGCTTTTACAACTATGTATGGAAGAACCCCGGCAGGCATCTGCCAATAGAAAGGGACAATTTTTGGAGGGCTTGTGAAAAGCCATTGCTTGTTGCTTTTACATTCATGTATGGAAGAACCCCGGCAGGCATCTGCCAATAAAAGGGGTACATTTTTGGAGGGCTTGTCAAAAGCCATTGCTTGTTGCTTTTACATCTATGTATGGAAGAACCCCGGCAGGCATTTGCCAAAAAAAGGGTTTATTTTTGGAGGGCTTGTCAAAAGCCATTGCTTGTTGCTTTTACATCCATGTATGGAAGAACCCCGGCAGGCATTGCCAATAAAAAGGGTCAATTTTTGGAGGGCCTATCAAAAGCCATTGCTTGTTGCTTTTACATCTATCTATGGAAGAACCCCGGCAGGCATCTGCCAATAAAAAGGGTCAATTTTTGGAGGGCTTGTCAAAAGCCATTACTTGTTGCTTTTACATCTATGTATGGAAGAACCCCGGCAGGCATCTGCCAAAAAAAAGGGTCAATTTTTGGAGGGCTTGTCAAAAGCCATTGCTTGTTGCTTTTACATTAATGTATGGAAGAACCCCGGCAGGCATCTGCCAATACAAAGGGTAAATTTTTGGACGGCTTGTGAAAAGCCATTGCTTGTTACTTTTACATCCATGTATGGAAGAACCCCGGCAGGCATCTGCCAATAAAAAGGGTAAATTTTTGGAGGGCTTGTCAAAAGCCATTGCTTTTTGCTTTTACATCTATGTATGGAAGAACCCCGGCAGGCATCTGCCAAAAAAAAGGGTACATTTTTGGAGGGCTTGTCAAAAGCCATTGCTTGTTGCTTTTACATCCATGTATGGAAGAACCCCGGCAGGCATCTGCCACTAAAAAGGGTAAATTTTTGGAGGGCTTGTGAAAAGCCATTGCTTGTTGCTTTTACATCCATGTATGGAAGAACCCCGGCAGGCATCTACCAATAAAAAGGGTACATTTTTGGAGGGCTTGTCAAAAGCCATTGCTTGTTGCTTTTACATTCATGTATGGAAGAACCCCGGCAGGCATCTGCCAAAAAAAAGGGTCAATTTTTGGAGGGCTTGTCAAAAGCCATTGCTTGTTACTTTTACATCTATGTATGGAAGAACCCCGGCAGGCATCTGCCAATAAAAAGGGTAAATTTTTGGAGGGCTTGTCAAAAGCCATTGCTTGTTACTTTTACATCTATGTATGGAAGAACCCCGGCAGGCGTCTGCCAAAAAAAAGGGTCAATTTTTGGAGGGCTTGTCAAAAGCCATTGCTTGTTGCTTTTACATCTATGTATGGAAGAACCCCGGCAGGCATCTGCCAAAAAAAAGGGTCAATTTTTGGAGGGCTTGTCAAAAGCCATTGCTTGTTGCTTTTACATTAATGTATGGAAGAACCCCGGAAGGCATCTGCCAATAAAAAGGGTCAATTTTTGGAGGGCTTGTGAAAAGCCATTGCTTGTTACTTTTACATCCATGTATGGAAGAACCCCGGCAGGCATCTTTTACCAAAAAAGGGTCAATTTTTGGAGGGCTTGTCAAAAGCCATTGCTTGTTGCTTTTACAACTATGTATGGAAGAACCCCGGCAGGCATCTGCCAATAGAAAGGGTCAATTTTTGGAGGGCTTGTGAAAAGCCATTGCTTGTTGCTTTTACATTCATGTATGGAAGAACCCCGGCAGGCATCTGCCAATAAAAGGGGTACATTTTTGGAGGGCTTGTCAAAAGCCATTGCTTGTTGCTTTTACATCTATGTATAGAAGGACCCCGGCAGGCATCTGCCAATAAAAAGGGTCAATTTTTGGAGGGCTTGTCAAAAGCCATTGCTTGTTGCTTTTACATCTATGTATGGAAGAACCCCGGCAGGCATCTGCCAAAAAAAGGGTACATTTTTGGAGGGCTTGTCAAAAGCCATTGCTTGTTGCTTTTACATTATTTTATGGAAGAACCCCGGCAGGCATCTGCCAATAAAAAGGGTCAATTTTTGGACGGCTTGTCAAAAGCCATTGCTTTTTGCTTTTACATCTATGTATGGAAGAACCCCGGCAGGCATCTGCCACTAAAAAGGGTCAATTTATGTAGGGCTTGTCAAAAGCCATTGCTTGTTGCTTTTACATCTATGTATGGAAGAACCCCGGCAGGCATCTGCCAAAAAAAAGGGTCAATTTTTGGAGGGCTTGTCAAAAGCCATTGCTTGTTGCTTTTACATCCATGTATGGAAGAACCCCGGCAGGCATCTGCCACTAAAAAGGGTAAATTTTTGGAGGGCTTGTCAAAAGCCATTGCTTGTTGCTTTTACATCCATGTATGGAAGAACCCCGGCAGGCATCTGCCACTAAAAGGGTCAATTTTTGGAGGGCTTGTCAAAAGCCATTGCTTGTTGCTTTTACATCTATGTATGGAAGAACCCCGGCAGGCATCTGCCAAAAAAAGGGTACATTTTTGGAGGGCTTGTCAAAAGCCATTGCTTGTTGCTTTTACATCCATGTATGGAAGAACCCCGGCAGGCATCTGCCAATAAAAAGGGTCAATTTTTGGAGGGCTTGTCAAAAGCCATTGCTTGTTGCTTTTACATCTATGTATGGAAGAACCCCGGCAGGCATCTGCCAAAAAAGGGTACATTTTTGGAGGGCTTGTCAAAAGCCATTGCTTGTTGCTTTTACATTCATGTATGGAAGAACCCCGGCAGGCATCTGCCAATAAAAAGGGTCAATTTTTGGAGGGCTTGTCAAAAGCCATTGCTTGTTGCTTTTACATCTATGTATGGAAGAACCCCGGCAGGCATCTGCCAAAAAAAAGGGTACATTTTTGGAGGGCTTGTCAAAAGCCATTGCTTGTTGCTTTTACATCCATGTATGGAAGAACCCCGGCAGGCATCTGCCAAAAAAAAGGGTCAATTTTTGGAGGGCTTGTCAAAAGCCATTGCTTTTTGCTTTTACATCTATGTATGGAAGAACCCCGGCAGGCATCTGCCACTAAAAAGGGTCAATTTATGTAGGGCTTGTCAAAAGCCATTGCTTGTTGCTTTTACATCTATGTATGGAAGAACCCCGGCAGGCATCTGCCAAAAAAAAGGGTCAATTTTTGGAGGGCTTGTCAAAAGCCATTGCTTGTTGCTTTTACATCCATGTATGGAAGAACCCCGGCAGACATCTGCCACTAAAAAGGGTCAATTTTTGGAGGGCTTGTCAAAAGCCATTGCTTGTTGCTTTTACATTCATGTATGGAAGAACCCCGGCAGGCATCTGCCAATAAAAAGGGTACATTTTTGGAGGGCTTGTCAAAAGCCATTGCTTGTTGCTTTTACATCCATGTATGGAAGAACCCCGGAGGGCATCTGCCAATAGAAAGGGTCAATTTTTGGAGGGCTTGTGAAAAGCCATTGCTTGTTGCTTTTACATTCATGTATGGAAGAACCCCGGCAGGCATCTGCCAATAAAAGGGGTAAATTTTTGGAGGGCTTGTCAAAAGCCATTGCTTGTTGCTTTTACATCTATGTATGGAAGAACCCCGGCAGGCATCTGCCAATAAAAAGGGTCAATTTTTGGAGGGCTTGTCAAAAGCCATTGATTGTTGCTTTTACATCTATCTATGGAAGAACCCCGGCAGGCATCTGCCACTAAAAAGGGTAAATTTTTGGAGGGCTTGTCAAAAGCCATTGCTTGTTGCTTTTACATCCATGTATGGAAGAACCCCGGCAGGCATCTGCCAATAAAAAGGGTCAATTTTTGGAGGGCTTGTCAAAAGCCATTGATTGTTGCTTTTACATCTATCTATGGAAGAACCCCGGCAGGCATCTGCCACTAAAAAGGGTAAATTTTTGGAGGGCTTGTCAAAAGCCATTGCTTGTTGCTTTTACATCCATGTATGGAAGAACCCCGGCAGGCATCTGCCACTAAAAAGGGTCAATTTTTGGAGGGCTTGTCAAAAGCCATTGCTTGTTGCTTTTACATCTATGTATGGAAGAACCCCGGCAGGCATCTGCCAAAAAAAGGGTACATTTTTGGAGGGCTTGTCAAAAGCCATTGCTTGTTGCTTTTACATCCATGTATGGAAGAACCCCGGCAGGCATCTGCCAATAAAAAGGGTCAATTTTTGGAGGGCTTGTCAAAAGCCATTGCTTGTTGCTTTTACATCTATGTATGGAAGAACCCCGGCAGGCATCTGCCAAAAAAAGGGTACATTTTTGGAGGGCTTGTCAAAAGCCATTGCTTGTTGCTTTTACATTCATGTATGGAAGAACCCCGGCAGGCATCTGCCAATAAAAAGGGTAAATTTTTGGAGGGCTTGTGAAAAGCCATTGCTTGATGCTTTTACATTATTTTATGGAAGAACCCCGGCAGGCAGCTGCCAATAAAAAGGGTAAATTTTTGGACGGCTTGTCAAAAGCCATTGCTTTTTGCTTTTACATCTATGTATGGAAGAACCCCGGCAGGCATCTGCCACTAAAAAGGGTCAATTTATGTATGGCTTGTCAAAAGCCATTGCTTGTTGCTTTTACATCTATGTATGGAAGAACCCCGGCAGGCATCTGCCAAAAAAAAGGGTCAATTTTTGGAGGGCTTGTCAAAAGCCATTGCTTGTTGCTTTTACATCCATGTATGGAAGAACCCCGGCAGGCATCTGCCACTAAAAAAGGGTCAATTTTTGGAGGGCTTGTCAAAAGCCATTGCTTGTTGCTTTTACATTCATGTATGGAAGAACCCCGGCAGGCATCTGCCAATAAAAAGGGTACATTTTTGGAGGGCTTGTCAAAAGCCATTGCTTGTTGCTTTTACATCCATGTATGGAAGAACCCCGGCAGGCATCTGCCAAAAAAAGGGTCAATTTTTGGAGGGCTTGTCAAAAGCCATTGCTTGTTGCTTTTACATTCATGTATGGAAGAACCCCGGCAGGCATCTGCCAATAGAAAGGGTCAATTTTTGGAGGGCTTGTGAAAAGCCATTGCTTGTTGCTTTTACATTCATGTATGGAAGAACCCCGGCAGGCATCTGCCAATAAAAGGGGTACATTTTTGGAGGGCTTGTCAAAAGCCATTGCTTGTTGCTTTTACATCCATGTATGCAAGAACCCCGGCAGGCATCTGCCAATAAAAAGGGTCAATTTTTGGAGGGCTTGTCAAAAGCCATTGATTGTTGCTTTTACATCTATCTATGGAAGAACCCCGGCAGGCATCTGCCACTAAAAAGGGTAAATTTTTGGAGGGCTTGTCAAAAGCCATTGCTTGTTGCTTTTACATCCATGTATGGAAGAACCCCGGCAGGCATCTGCCACTAAAAAGGGTCAATTTTTGGAGGGCTTGTCAAAAGCCATTGCTTGTTGCTTTTACATCTATGTATGGAAGAACCCCGGCAGGCATCTGCCAAAAAAAGGGTACATTTTTGGAGGGCTTGTCAAAAGCCATTGCTTGTTGCTTTTACATCCATGTATGGAAGAACCCCGGCAGGCATCTGCCACTAAAAAGGGTACATTTTTGGAGGGCTTGTCAAAAGCAATTGCTTGTTGCTTTTACATCTATGTATGGAAGAACCCCGGCAGGCATCTGCCAAAAAAAAGGGTCAATTTTTGGAGGGCTTGTCAAAAGCCATTGCTTGTTGCTTTTACATCCATGTATGGAAGAACCCCGGCAGGCATCTGCCACTAAAAAGGGTCAATTTTTGGAGGGCTTGTCAAAAGCCATTGCTTGTTGCTTTTACATTCATGTATGGAAGAACCCCGGCAGGCATCTGCCAATAAAAGGGGTACATTTTTGGAGGGCTTGTCAAAAGCCATTGCTTGTTGCTTTTACATCCATGTATGCAAGAACCCCGGCAGGCATCTGCCAATAAAAAGGGTCAATTTTTGGAGGGCTTGTCAAAAGCCATTGATTGTTGCTTTTACATCTATCTATGGAAGAACCCCGGCAGGCATCTGCCACTAAAAAGGGTAAATTTTTGGAGGGCTTGTCAAAAGCCATTGCTTGTTGCTTTTACATCCATGTATGGAAGAACCCCGGCAGGCATCTGCCACTAAAAAGGGTCAATTTTTGGAGGGCTTGTCAAAAGCCATTGCTTGTTGCTTTTACATCTATGTATGGAAGAACCCCGGCAGGCATCTGCCAAAAAAAGGGTACATTTTTGGAGGGCTTGTCAAAAGCCATTGCTTGTTGCTTTTACATCCATGTATGGAAGAACCCCGGCAGGCATCTGCCACTAAAAAGGGTACATTTTTGGAGGGCTTGTCAAAAGCCATTGCTTGTTGCTTTTACATCTATGTATGGAAGAACCCCGGCAGGCATCTGCCAAAAAAAAGGGTCAATTTTTGGAGGGCTTGTCAAAAGCCATTGCTTGTTGCTTTTACATCCATGTATGGAAGAACCCCGGCAGGCATCTGCCACTAAAAAGGGTCAATTTTTGGAGGGCTTGTCAAAAGCCATTGCTTGTTGCTTTTACATTCATGTATGGAAGAACCCCGGCAGGCATCTGCCAATAAAAAGGGTACATTTTTGGAGGGCTTGTCAAAAGCCATTGCTTGTTGCTTTTACATCCATGTATGGAAGAACCCCGGCAGGCATCTGCCAAAAAAAGGGTCAATTTTTGGAGGGCTTGTCAAAAGCCATTGCTTGTTGCTTTTACATTCATGTATGGAAGAACCCCGGCAGGCATCTGCCAATAGAAAGGGTCAATTTTTGGAGGGCTTGTGAAAAGCCATTGCTTGTTGCTTTTACATTCATGTATGGAAGAACCCCGGCAGGCATCTGCCAATAAAAGGGGTACATTTTTGGAGGGCTTGTCAAAAGCCATTGCTTGTTGCTTTTACATCCATGTATGCAAGAACCCCGGCAGGCATCTGCCAATAAAAAGGGTCAATTTTTGGAGGGCTTGTCAAAAGCCATTGATTGTTGCTTTTACATCTATCTATGGAAGAACCCCGGCAGGCATCTGCCACTAAAAAGGGTAAATTTTTGGAGGGCTTGTCAAAAGCCATTGCTTGTTGCTTTTACATCCATGTATGGAAGAACCCCGGCAGGCATCTGCCACTAAAAAGGGTCAATTTTTGGAGGGCTTGTCAAAAGCCATTGCTTGTTGCTTTTACATCTATGTATGGAAGAACCCCGGCAGGCATCTGCCAAAAAAAGGGTACATTTTTGGAGGGCTTGTCAAAAGCCATTGCTTGTTGCTTTTACATCCATGTATGGAAGAACCCCGGCAGGCATCTGCCACTAAAAAGGGTACATTTTTGGAGGGCTTGTCAAAAGCCATTGCTTGTTGCTTTTACATCTATGTATGGAAGAACCCCGGCAGGCATCTGCCAATAAAAAGGGACAGTTTTTGGAGGGCTTGTCAAAAGCCATTGCTTGTTGCTTTTACATCTATGTATGGAAGAACCCCGGCAGGCATCTGCCAATAAAAAGGGTACATTTTTGGAGGGCTTGTGAAAAGCCATTGCTTGTTGCTTTTACATTCATGTATGGAAGAACCCCGGCAGGCATCTGCCAATAAAAAGGGTCAATTTTTGGAGGGCTTGTCAAAAGCCATTGCTTGTTGCTTTTACATCCATGTATGGAAGAACCCCGGCAGGTATCTGCCAATAAAAAGGGTAAATTTTTGGAGGGCTTGTCAAAAGCCATTGCTTGTTGCTTTTACATCCATGTATGGAAGAACCCCGGCAGGCATCTGCCACTAAAAAGGGTACATTTTTGGAGGGCTTGTCAAAAGCCATTGCTTGTTGCTTTTACATCCATGTATGGAAGAACCCCGGCAGGCATCTGCCAATAAAAAGGGTCAATTTTTGGAGGGCTTGTCAAAAGCCATTGCTTGTTGCTTTTACATCCATGTATGGAAGAACCCCGGCAGGCATCTGCCACTAAAAAGGGTCAATTTTTGGAGGGCTTGTCAAAAGCCATTGCTTGTTGCTTTTACATCTATGTATGGAAGAACCCCGGCAGGCATCTGCCAATAAAAAGGGTCAATTTTTGGAGGGCTTGTGAAAAGCCATTGCTTGTTGCTTTTACATCTATGTATGGAAGAACCCCGGCAGGCATCTGCCAATAAAAAGGGTCAATTTTTGGAGGGCTTGTCAAAAGCCATTGCTTGTTGCTTTTACATCCATGTATGGAAGAACCCCGGCAGGCATCTGCCAAAAAAAAGGGTCAATTTTTGGAGGGCTTATCAAAAGCCATTGCTTGTTGCTTTTACATCTATGTATGGAAGAACCCCGGCAGGCATCTGCCAAAAAAAAGGGTCAATTTTTGGAGGGCTTGTCAAAAGCCATTGCTTGTTGCTTTTACATTCATGTATGGAAGAACCCCGGCAGGCATCTGCCAAAAAAAGGGTAAATTTTTGGAGGGCTTGTCAAAAGCCATTGCTTGTTGCTTTTACATCCATGTATGGAAGAACCCCGGCAGGCATCTGCCAATAAAAAGGGTCAATTTTTGGAGGGCTTGTCAATAGCCATTGCTTGTTGCTTTTACATCTATGTATGGAAGAACCCCGGCAGGCATCTGCCAAAAAAAAGGGTCAATTTTTGGAGGGCTTGTCAAAAGCCATTGCTTGTTGCTTTTACATCCATGTATGGAAGAACCCCGGCAGGCATCTGCCACTAAAAAGGGTCAATTTTTGGAGGGCTTGTCAAAAGTCATTGCTTGTTGCTTTTACATCTATGTATGGATGAACCCCGGCAGGCATCTGCCATTAAAAAGGGTCAATTTTTGGAGGGCTTGTCAAAAGCCATTGCTTGTTGCTTTTACATCTATGTATGGAAGAACCCCGGCAGGCATCTGCCAAAAAAAAGGGTCAATTTTTGGAGGGCTTGTCAAAAGCCATTGCTTGTTGCTTTTACATCTATGTATGGAAGAACCCCGGCAGGCATCTGCCAATAAAAAGGGTAAATTTTTGGAGGG
The DNA here is from genome assembly GCF_050947455.1 of Rhinoderma darwinii. Classification (NCBI taxonomy): domain Eukaryota; kingdom Metazoa; phylum Chordata; class Amphibia; order Anura; family Rhinodermatidae; genus Rhinoderma; species Rhinoderma darwinii. The sequence continues at coordinate 90,169 of NW_027461715.1, forward strand.
CTTGTGAAAAGCCATTGCTTGTTGCTTTTACATTAATGTATGGAAGAACCCCGGCAGGCATCTGCCAATACAAAGGGTAAATTTTTGGACGGCTTGTGAAAAGCCATTGCTTGTTACTTTTACATCCATGTATGGAAGAACCCCGGCAGGCATCTGCCAATAAAAAGGGTAAATTTTTGGAGGGCTTGTCAAAAGCCATTGCTTTTTGCTTTTACATCTATGTATGGAAGAACCCCGGCAGGCATCTGCCAAAAAAAAGGGTACATTTTTGGAGGGCTTGTCAAAAGCCATTGCTTGTTGCTTTTACATCCATGTATGGAAGAACCCCGGCAGGCATCTGCCACTAAAAAGGGTAAATTTTTGGAGGGCTTGTGAAAAGCCATTGCTTGTTGCTTTTACATCCATGTATGGAAGAACCCCGGCAGGCATCTACCAATAAAAAGGGTACATTTTTGGAGGGCTTGTCAAAAGCCATTGCTTTTTGCTTTTACATCTATGTATGGAAGAACCCCGGCAGGCATCTGCCAAAAAAAAGGGTCAATTTTTGGAGGGCTTGTCAAAAGCCTATGCTTGTTACTTTTACATCTATGTATGGAAGAACCCCGGCAGGCATCTGCCAATAAAAAGGGTCAATTTTTGGAGGGCTTGTCAAAAGCCATTGCTTGTTACTTTTACATCTATGTATGGAAGAACCCCGGCAGGCATCTGCCAAAAAAAAGGGTCAATTTTTGGAGGGCTTGTCAAAAGCCATTGCTTGTTGCTTTTACATCTATGTATGGAAGAACCCCGGCAGGCATCTGCCAAAAAAAAGGGTCAATTTTTGGAGGGCTTGTCAAAAGCCATTGCTTGTTGCTTTTACATTAATGTATGGAAGAACCCCGGAAGGCATCTGCCAATAAAAAGGGTCAATTTTTGGAGGGCTTGTGAAAAGCCATTGCTTGTTACTTTTACATCCATGTATGGAAGAACCCCGGCAGGCATCTGCCACTAAAAAGGGTCAATTTTTGGAGGGCTTGTGAAAAGCCATTGCTTGTTGCTTTTACATCTATGTATGGAAGAACCCCGGCAGGCATCTGCCAAAAAAAAGGGTCAATTTTTGGAGGGCTTGTCAAAAGCCATTGCTTGTTGCTTTTACATTAATGTATGGAAGAACCCCGGCAGGCATCTGCCAATAAAAAGGGTCAATTTTTGGAGGGCTTGTGAAAAGCCATTGCTTGTTACTTTTACATCTATGTATGGAAGAACCCCGGCAGGCATCTGCCAAAAAAAAGGGTACAATTTTGGAGGGCTTGTCAAAAGCCATTGCTTGTTGCTTTTACATCCATGTATGGAAGAACCCCGGCAGGCATCTGCCACTAAAAAGGGTCAATTTTTGGAGGGCTTGTGAAAAGCCATTGCTTGTTGCTTTTACATCTATGTATGGAAGAACCCCGGCAGGCATCTGCCAATAAAAAGGGTCAATTTTTGGAGGGCTTGTGAAAAGCCATTGCTTGTTGCTTTTACATCTATGTATGGAAAAACCCCGGCAGGCATCTGCCAATAAAAAGGGTCAATTTTTGGAGGGCTTGTCAAAAGCCATTGCTTGTTGCTTTTACATCCATGTATGGAAGAACCCCGGCAGGCATCTGCCAATAAAAGGGGTAAATTTTTGGAGGGCTTGTCAAAAGCCATTGCTTGTTGCTTTTACATCCATGTATGGAAGAACCCCGGCAGGCATCTGCCAAAAAAAAGGGTCAATTTTTGGAGGGCTTATCAAAAGCCATTGCTTGTTGCTTTTACATCTATGTATGGAAGAACCCCGGCAGGCATCTGCCAAAAAAAAGGGTCAATTTTTGGAGGGCTTGTCAAAAGCCATTGCTTGTTGCTTTTACATTCATGTATGGAAGAACCCCGGCAGGCATCTGCCAATAAAAGGGGTAAATTTTTGGAGGGCTTGTCAAAAGCCATTGCTTGTTGCTTTTACATCTATGTATGGAAGAACCCCGGCAGGCATCTGCCACTAAAAAGGGTCAATTTTTGGAGGGCTTGTGAAAAGCCATTGCTTGTTACTTTTACATCTATGTATGGAAGAACCCCGGCAGGCATCTGCCAAAAAAAAGGGTACAATTTTGGAGGGCTTGTCAAAAGCCATTGCTTGTTGCTTTTACATCCATGTATGGAAGAACCCCGGCAGGCATCTGCCACTAAAAAGGGTCAATTTTTGGAGGGCTTGTCAAAAGCCATTGCTTGTTGCTTTTACATCTATGTATGGAAGAACCCCGGCAGGCATCTGCCAATAAAAAGGGTCAATTTTTGGAGGGCTTGTGAAAAGCCATTGCTTGTTGCTTTTACATCTATGTATGGAAGAACCCCGGCAGGCATCTGCCAATAAAAAGGGTCAATTTTTGGAGGGCTTGTCAAAAGCCATTGCTTGTTGCTTTTACATCCATGTATGGAAGAACCCCGGCAGGCATCTGCCAAAAAAAAGGGTCAATTTTTGGAGGGCTTATCAAAAGCCATTGCTTGTTGCTTTTACATCTATGTATGGAAGAACCCCGGCAGGCATCTGCCAAAAAAAAGGGTCAATTTTTGGAGGGCTTATCAAAAGCCATTGCTTGTTGCTTTTACATCTATGTATGGAAGAACCCTGGCAGGCATCTGCCAATAAAAAGGGTCAATTTTTGGAGGGCTTGTCAAAAGCCATTGCTTGTTGCTTTTACATCTATGTATGGAAGAACCCCGGCAGGCATCTGCCAAAAAAAAGGGTCAATTTTTGGAGGGCTTGTCAAAAGCCATTGCTTGTTGCTTTTACATCTATGTATGGAAGAACCCCGGCAGGCATCTGCCAATAAAAAGGGTAAATTTTTGGAGGGCTTGTCAATAGCCATTGCTTGTTGCTTTTACATTAATGTATGGAAGAACCCCGGCAGGCATCTGCCAATACAAAGGGTAAATTTTTGGACGGCTTCTGAAAAGCCATTGCTTGTTGCTTTTACATCCATGTATGGAAGAACCCCGGCAGGCATCTGCCAATAAAAAGGGTAAATTTTTGGAGGGCTTGTCAAAAGCCATTGCTTTTTGCTTTTACATCTATGTATGGAAGAACCCCGGCAGGCATCTGCCAAAAAAAAGGGTACATTTTTGGAGGGCTTGTCAAAAGCCATTGCTTGTTGCTTTTACATCCATCTATGGAAGAACCCCGGCAGGCATCTGCCACTAAAAAGGGTAAATTTTTGGAGGGCTTGTGAAAAGCCATTGCTTGTTGCTTTTACATCCATGTATGGAAGAACCCCGGCAGGCATCTGCCAAAAAAAAGGGTCAATTTTTGGAGGGCTTATCAAAAGCCATTGCTTGTTGCTTTTACATCTATGTATGGAAGAACCCCGGCAGGCATCTGCCAAAAAAAAGGGTCAATTTTTGAAGGGCTTATCAAAAGCCATTGCTTGTTGCTTTTACATCTATGTATGGAAGAACCCTGGCAGGCATCTGCCAATAAAAAGGGTCAATTTTTGGAGGGCTTGTCAAAAGCCATTGCTTGTTGCTTTTACATCTATGTATGGAAGAACCCCGGCAGGCATCTGCCAAAAAAAAAGGGTCAATTTTTGGAGGGCTTGTCAAAAGCCATTGCTTGTTGCTTTTACATCTATGTATGGAAGAACCCCGGCAGGCATCTGCCAATACAAAGGGTAAATTTTTGGACGGCTTGTGAAAAGCCATTGCTTGTTACTTTTACATCCATGTATGGAAGAACCCCGGCAGGCATCTGCCAATAAAAAGGGTAAATTTTTGGAGGGCTTGTCAAAAGCCATTGCTTTTTGCTTTTACATCTATGTATGGAAGAACCCCGGCAGGCATCTGCCAAAAAAAAGGGTACATTTTTGGAGGGCTTGTCAAAAGCCATTGCTTGTTGCTTTTACATCCATGTATGGAAGAACCCCGGCAGGCATCTGCCACTAAAAAGGGTAAATTTTTGGAGGGCTTGTGAAAAGCCATTGCTTGTTGCTTTTACATCCATGTATGGTAGACCCCCGGCAGGCATCTGCCAAAAAAAAGGGTACAATTTTGGAGGGCTTGTCAAAAGCCATTGCTTTTTGCTTTTACATCTATGTATGGAAGAACCCCGGCAGGCATCTGCCAATAAAAAGGGTCAATTTTTGGAGGGCTTGTCAAAAGCCATTGCTTGTTACTTTTACATCTATGTATGGAAGAACCCCGGCAGGCATCTGCCAATAAAAAGGGTCAATTTTTGGAGGGCTTGTCAAAAGCCATTGCTTGTTGCTTTTACATCTATGTATGGAAGAACCCCGGCAGGCATCTGCGAAAAAAAAGGGTCAATTTTTGGAGGGCTTGTCAAAAGCCATTGCTTGTTGCTTTTACATCTATGTATGGAAGAACCCCGGCAGGCATCTGCCAAAAAAAAGGGTCAATTTTTGGAGGGCTTGTCAAAAGCCATTGCTTGTTGCTTTTACATTAATGTATGGAAGAACCCCGGCAGGCATCTGCCAATAAAAAGGGTCAATTTTTGGAGGGCTTGTGAAAAGCCATTGCTTGTTACTTTTACATCTATGTATGGAAGAACCCCGGCAGGCATCTGCCACTAAAAAGGGTCAATTTTTGGAGGGCTTGTCAAAAGCCATTGCTTGTTACTTTTACATCCATGTATGGAAGAACCCCGGCAGGCATCTGCCAATAAAAAGGGTCAATTTTTGGAGGGCATGTCAAAAGCCATTGCTTGTTGCTTTTACATCCATGTATGGAAGAACCCCGGCAGGCATCTGCCAAAAAAAAGGGTCAATTTTTGGAGGGCTTATCAAAAGCCATTGCTTGTTGCTTTTACATCTATGTATGGAAGAACCCCGGCAGGCATCTGCAAAAAAAAAGGGTCAATTTTTGGAGGGCTTGTCAAAAGCCATTGCTTGTTGCTTTTACATTCATGTATGGAAGAACCCCGGCAGGCATCTGCCAATAAAAGGGGTAAATTTTTGGAGGGCTTGTCAAAAGCCATTGCTTGTTGCTTTTACATCCATGTATGGAAGAACCCCGGCAGGCATCTGCCAATAAAAAGGGTCAATTTTTGGAGGACTTGTGAAAAGCCATTGCTTGTTGCTTTTACATCCATGTATGGAAGAACCCCGGCAAGCATCAGCCGCCTAAAATGGTTAATTTTTGTACCTTTTTTAACAATGCATTAAGCATACAACATGCACAAGTGCAGTGGTTTCTGTTAGTTATCACCGTGTCCCATCCGTTTTCCTAGAGCCATACATGTTGGCGTAACTTTGACACTAACTTTGCCTTAACCCCTTCCCTCTTTAGCCACTTTTGACCTTCCTGACAGAGCCTCATTTTTCAAATCTGACATGTGTCACTTTATGTGGTATTAACTCCGGAATGCTTTCACCTATCCAAGCGATTCTGAGATTGTTTTCTCGTGACACATTGGACTTTATGTTACTGGAAAAATTTGCTCGATATGTTCAGTATTTAATTGTGAAAAACACCAAAAATTAGGGAAAAATTGCAAAAATTAGCATTTTTCTCAATTTAAATGTATCTGCTTGTAAGACAGGCAGTTATACCACACAAAATTGTTGCTAATTAACATCACCCATATGTCTACTTTAGATTGGCATCGTTTTTTGAACATCCTTTTATTTTTCTATGACCTCACAAGGCTTAGAACTTTAGCAGCAATTTCTCACATTTTCAAGAAAATTTCAAAAGGCTATTTTTACAGGGGCCAGTTCAGTTGTGAAGTGGTTTTGAGGGCCTTATATATTAGAAACCCCAAAAAAGTCACCCCATTTTAAAAACTTCACCCCTCCAAGTATTCAAAACAGCATTTAGAAAATTTCTTAACCCTTTACACATTTCACAGGAATTAAAGCAAAGTAGAGGTGAAATTTACAAATTTCATATTTTTCTGCAGAAATACATTTTTAATAAAATTTTTTTTATAAAACAGAAGGTTTTACCAGAGAAATGCAACTCAATATTTGTTGCCCAGTTTCTGCAGTTTTAGGAAATATCCCACATGTGGCCGTAGCGTGCTACTGGACTGAAGCACCGGCCTCAGAAGCAAAGGAGCACCTAGAGGATTTTGGGGCCTTATTTTTGTTAGAATATATTTTAGGCACCATGTCAGGTTTGAAGGGCTCTTGCGGTGCCAAAACAGTCAAAATCAACCAAAATTGACCCCATCTGGGAAACTAGACACCTCAAGGAAATTATCTAGGGGTGTAGTGAGCATTTTGACCGCACAGGTTTTTTACAGAAATTATTGGAAGTAGGCCGTGAAAATTAAAATCAACATTTCTTCAAAGAAAATGTAGGTTTAGCGATTTTTTTTCTCATTTCCACAAGGACTAAAGGAGAAAAAGCACCACAAAATTTGTAAAGCAATTTCTCCCGAGTAAAACAATACCTCACATGTGGTAATAAACGGTTGTTTGGAGACACGGCGTGGCTGAGAAGGGAAAGAGCGCTATTTGGCTTTTGGAGTTCACATTTAGCAGGAATGGTTTGCGGAGGCCATGTCACATTTACAAAGCCCCTGAGGTGACAAAACAGTGGAAAACCCCAACAAGTGACCCCATTTTGGAAACTATACCCCTTGAGGAAATTATCTAGGGGTGTAGTGAGCATTTTGACCCCACAGGTTTTTTGCAGAAATTTTTGCAAGTAGGCTGTGAAAATGAAAATCTACATTTTTTCAAATAAAATGTAGGTTTAGCTAATTTTTTTTTATTTCCACAAGGACTAAAGGAGAAAAAGCACCATAAAATTTGTAAAGAAATTTCTCCCGAGTAAAACAATACCCCACATGTGGTAATAAACGGCTGTTTGGAGACACGGCGAGGCTGAGAAGGGAAAGAGCGCTATTTGGCTTTTGGAGTTCACATTAAGCAGGAATGGTTTTCGGAGGCCATGTCACATTTACAAAGCCCCTGAGGGGATAAAACAGTGGAAACCCCCCACAAGTGACCCCATTTTGGAAACTACACCCATTGAGGAAATTATCTAGGGGTATAGTGAGCGATTTGACACCACAGTTTTTTTGCAGAAATTATTGGAAGTAGGCCCTGAAAATAATAATCTACATTTTTTCAAAGAAAATGTAGGTTTAGCTAATTTTTTCTCATTTCCAGAAGGACTGAAGGAGAAAAAGCACCACAAAATCTGTAAAGCAATTTCTCCCGAGTAAAACAATACCCCACATGTGGTAATAAACGGCTGTTTAGACACACGGCAGGGCTTAGAAGGGAAAGAGCACTATTTGGCTTTTTGAGATCACATTTAGCAGGAATGGTTTGCGGAGGCCATGTCACATTTACAAAGCCCCTGAGGGGACAAAACAATGAAAACGCCCAAAAAGGGACTCCATTTTGGAAACTACACCTCTTGAGGAATGCATCTAGGGGTGTAGTGAGCATTTTGACCCCACAGATGTTTCATAGAATTTATTAGAATTAGGCAGTGAAAATAAAAACAATCCTTTTTCTTCAATAAGACGTAGCTTTAGCGCAAATTTTTTCATTTTCTCAACAAATAAAGGAAAAAAAGAACCCAACATTTGTAAAGCAATTTCTCCCGAGTACGGCAATACCCCATATGTGGTCATAAACTGCTGTTTGGGCAAACCGCAGGGCTCAGATGGGAAGGACCGCCATTTGGAGTGCAGATGTTGCTGGATTGGTTTCTGGGCACCTGTGGGCCCAAAACAGTGGAAACCCCCCAGAAGTGACCCCATTTTGGAAACTACACCCCTCAATGCATTTACCAAGGGGTGTAGTAAGCATTTTAACCCTGCAGGTGTTTTGTAGAAATTAGTGTGCGCTCAATGTTGCAGAGTGAAAATGGGATTTTTTTCCATAGATATGCCAATATGTGGTGCCCGGCTTGTGCCACCATAACAAGACAGCTCTCTAATTATTATGCGGTGTTTCCCGGTTTTAGAAACACCCTACATGGGGCACTAATCTTTTGTCTGGACATATGACAGGGCTCAGAAGTGAAGAGTACCATGCGGAGTGGAGGCCTAATTTGGCGATTTACTAAGTATTGGTTCACAACTGCAGACGCTCAGATGTGAAATAATAAAAAGAAACCCCTGATAAGTGACCCCCACTATGGAACTGCACCCCTCAAGGCATTTATTAAGGGGTGTAGTGAGCATTTTCAACCCACAGGTCTTTTCCATAAATGAATGCGCTGTGGATGGTGCAAATTAAAAATGTATATTTTTCCCTAGATATGCCATTCAGGGGCAAATATGTCATGCCCAGCTTATGACGCTGGAGACACACACCCCAAAAATTGTTAAAAGGGTTCTCCCGGGTATGACGATGCCATATATGTTGAAGGAAACTGCTGTTTGGGGACGCTGCAGGGTTCAGGGCCGAGGGAGCACCATTTGGCTTTTGGAGAGCGGATTTTGCTTGGTACTATATTTGTTTGAGTATTGCTGGTGTTTTATAATGTGGGGGTACATGTAAGCGGGGCGGAGTATATAAGGGGCATAGTCAGGTGGTATAAAAAAATAAAAATAATCCATAGATGTGTGTTACGCTGTGAAGCAATCCTTTCTGCACAGGCCAGTGTCGCACTGATAAATGGTGTAATTTCTTATCCCCCTTTTGGTCCACACTCCGCACCTTTGTAGTTTGGGGAATTTTGCTGGGAAAGTATTATCCTGGTATAATACGGGCACCGTCGCTTCCAGCGGATATGTTTGGGCCCTCCCCTTCCTGGTTCCCTAATTTTAGGTCCTTGATAAATCGCCTCTTGAAACTGAAGAAATGTTCCCCTCGGGCACAACTGCATATTTTTTTATTTCCTGACTTATTGGAGCCATAACTAATTTTATTTTTTAAACAGGGGAGTTGGATCCAGCGCTGAGAGTGCAATATCTGTTAAAACGGGAGTCTGATCCCAAGTTTTATTTCGTCTTAATTAAAATCGTAGCAGAGAAGCTACGAGCAGCAGTTAGTGACAAGTGGGTATCGTCCAAAGTGCAGAGGGAATAAGAAAAGATAGGCGGTAGCCTACGCGTTTCAGACCTTCTCTAGGTCCTTAGTCATAAGCCATGACTAAGGACCTAGAGAAGGTCTGAAACGCGTAGGCTACCGCCTATCTTTTCTTATTCCCTCTGCACTTTGGACGATACCCACTTGTCACTAACTGCTGCTCGTAGCTTCTCTGCTACGATTTTAATTAAGACGAAATAAAACTTGGGATCAGACTCCCGTTTTAACAGATATTGCACTCAGCGCTGGATCCAACTCCCCTGTTTACGAAGTATCTCTTGCGTGTGCCGACACGAGGATCCGTGTGCTGATTCCCATACCCTTCTTGTGACAAGGTGAGCTGGAGGATTTTTTTTTCACATTTTTTTCTGTAATTTTATTTTTCATAGACGTAGCGGTATGAGGGCTGGTTTGTTGCGGGACGAGCTGTAGTTATTATTGGTACCATTTTGGGGTATATGCGACTTTTTGATCACCTTTTATCCTATTTTTTGGGATGCCAGGTAAACAAAAAAACGCAATTCTGGCACAGCTTTTTTTGTTTTTTTTATACAGCGTTCACCACGCATTATAAACTACATGTTAACTTTATTCTGTGGGTCAGTACGAGTCCGGCGATACCTAATTTATAGCACTTTTTTATGTTTTACAACTTTTTGCACAATAAAATTACTTTTGTAAAAAGAATGTATTTTTTCTGTCGCCAAGTTGTGAGAACCATAACTTTTTAATTTTTTTGTCGACGGACGTGTATGAGGGCTTGTTTTTTGCGGGACGAGCTATAGTTTTTATAGGTACCATTTTTGGATACGTGCGACTTTTTGATCACTTTTTATTGTAATATTTGTAGGGCAAAGTGACCAAAAAACAGAAACTCTGGTAACGTTTTTTACGGGTTTTTTTTACACTGTTCACCGCGTGCAATAAATAATATAATATTTTGATACCTCCGGTCGTTACGGTCGTGGCGATACCAAATACATATGGTTTATTATTATTTTTCAATAATAAAGGACTTGATAAGAGTAAAAGGGGGATTGTGTTTTATTTGATTACTTGAAACTTTTATTGTTTTCAAACTTTTATTTTTTGCACTTTTTTTTACACTTTTTTATACTTTTTTTACACTTTTTCTCAAGTCCCACTAGGGGACTTGAAGGTCCAACGGTCAGATTATTTTTTTTCTAATACATTGCACTACCTATGTAGTGCAATGTATTAGATCTGTCAGTCATTCACTGACAGCAAGCCGTTTAGGCTTCGCCTCCCGGCGGGGCCTAGATCGGCTTCCGTAATGGCAGAGCAGGAGACCATTGTGTCTCCTGTTGCCATAACAGCAGTCGCCAGTCCCGATTGCCTGTCAGGGCTGGCGATCTGCTAGTAACCGCTACGATGCAGCAATCGCTTTCGATTGCTGCATCGAAGGGGTTAATGGCAGGGATCGGAGCTAGCTCCGGTTCCTGCCGTTACAGGTGGATGTCAGCTGTACAGTACAGCTGACCTCCACCGCTGATGACGCCGGATCAGCTCCTGACCCGGCGCCATCTTGCCGGCAGCTACGGAAGCCGATCAGGCTCCGCCGCCGGGCGGATCTTGACCGGCTTCGGTGCTAGGCAGACCGGGAGGCCAGTATTAGGCCTCCGGTTGCCATTGCAGCCACCGGAACCCCGGCAATTTCATTGCTGGGGCTCCGATGAGCTGCAAACACCTTAAGTGCAGCGATCGCGTTTGAGCGCTGCACTTAAGGGGTTAATGGCGGGGATCGAAGCTAATTTCGGTCCCCGCCGTTACAGCCGGATGTCAGCTGTAAGATACAGCTGAGATCCGGTGATGATGGCACCGACTCAGCTTCTGAGCCGGTTCCAAACGTTTGACGTACATGTACGGCATTTTGCGGGAAGTCAATGCTTTCCATGACGTACATGTACGTCAAATGTCGGGAAGGGGTTAAAGACAGCTCAAAAGTACTTGGATACAGTCATGGGTGACCTAAGAGTTTTATACAGGGCTTCTAGGGCTTTTAACCGGTTAGTGACCGACCCATCGTGTTTCTACGTCGGTCACTAACGGGCCTTATTCCGATGCCATAGACTTTTTACGTCGCGGCATCGGAATAAGTAAACAGAGCAGGGAACTGTCAGATCTCCCTGCTCTCAGCTGCTAGAGGCAGCTGAGGGCTGGGAGCGTCCCTGCTCTGCCGTGTGAGATCGATATTAGTATCGATCTCACACGTTTAACCCCTCAGATGCGGTGCTCAATAGCGAGCACCGCATCGGAGTGGTTTTGGAGAGAGGGAGGGAGCTCCCTCTCTCCCTCACCGACACCCAGCGATACGATCGCCGAGTGTCTGTGTCTGTAATGGCAGCCGGGGGTCTAATAAAGGCCCCCAGGCTGCCTGGAGTGAATGCCTGCTAGATAATGCCGCAGGCATGACCTAGCAGATGCCTGTCCGTGTTAAACGGCCAGGCAGTAATACACTGCAATACAAAAGTATTGCAGTGTATTATAATAGCGATCGCAGAATCGCATATTATAGTCCCCTAATGGGACTAGTAAAAAAGTGAAAAAAAAGTTAAATAAAGTTAATAAAAAAAAAAATGTGAAAAAAAATGAAAAACCCAGCTTTTCCCCTTACAAACTGCTTTACTATTAAAAAAACAAAATAAAGTTAAAAAGTTACACATATTTGGTATCGCCGCGTCCGTAACGACCCCGACTATAAATCTACTACATTATTTAACCCGCACAGTGAACGCCGTAAAAAAAATAATAAAAAACTATGGAAAAATTGCTGTTTTCTGTGAATACTGACTTTAAAAAAATTTAATAAAAAGTGAGCAAAAAGTCGCATCTACTCCAAAATGGTACCAATAAAAACTACAAGTCGTCCCGCAAAAAAACATGGAGACACAAAAACAAATAATTTTGAAAAAAAAGCGTTTTTACTGTGTAAAAGTAGTAAAACATACAAAAACTATACAAATTTGGTATCGTTGCAATCGTAACAACCCGCTGAATAAAGTTATTGTGTTATTTATACCACACGGTAAACGGCGTAGATGTAGGACGCAAAAAAGAGTGGCAAAATGTCCGATTTTTTCTATTCCCCCCAAAAAAAAAGTTAATAAAAGTTAATCAATAAATAATATGTACCTAAAAATGGTGCTATTAAAAAGTGCAACTTGTCCCGCAAAAAACAAGACCTTATACAGCGATGTCGACGCAAAAATAAGAAGGTTATAGCTCTTGGAATGCGACGATTGAAAAACGTAAAAAATAGCTTGGTCATTAAGGTCCAAAATAGGCCGGTCATTAAGGGGTTAAACAGTGTTATACACAATTTTTAGGGGCTTTCTTGTATTACAGGTTCGGTCAGAACTAGTTCGGTCCAAATCGAACTTTTTCACGAAATTCGGCGAATCTGCCGAACCGAACTTTTCATAAGTTCGCTCATCTCTAATTGTGACTAAAGAGTAAAATGTATATACTTTATTAATATCTCGCTAAAATCAGGGGTACAATCACCACCGTGACAAAACCCCAATGTGCTCAAAAATGTATTTGAAAATGATTTTATATTTTATTCACTGATTCTATTGTAAACCCTGCAAAATGAATATTTTCGTATGATATATGGTGTTAGAACGTTTAAACATTGGTGTAACAGTGAATCACTCCCAGACATGTACTGGAGTAACCAGGAAAAGGATTCCTGAGAACCACAGTGTCAGGGTAAAGATATCGATAACACTGCCACCTACGCTAAATTCCCCTTCTCATATTGAACCTACATGTTTCTATCTCAACATTTCATCAGGGGTCTTATTCATTATAGAGCTAGCTACTAAGCCAGCAACATTAAATTGTGCAAACATTTCATTCCATATGCACAAACACAAAGCGTACTCACATTGATATTAGCGGCACGCTTCTCTCTGGGCTATATATAACTTATACTCCGCCCCCTATGCTGAAGCCAAGCCCCCATATCGACCAATCATCATCACATGCGCAAGCAGTGACTTGCGGATATTTAATGCCGGGCGCGTCATGTGACATGCCCACCATACACATCCACCATACACGCATGCGCAGAGTAGGGGAGCGGGGCGTATCTGGCTGCAGCCTCAAGCCTTTCCTATCTAGAAGGAGGAGTAACCTATTCCTATGGGAAGAAAGGACGCTGCCCAGCTCCAGACAGCGTCCTGGCACACCACTATAATCCGTGCATAAGTAATCCGGCACTATAGGAAGTGAATTAAGAAAGGTATTAAATTGACCACCAGTAGATTAATCACAAGTTGATTAACCACTAGTATTGGGGAACCTAGAAGATAGACATAGATAAAGCCCCAAAACCAATACAGAAGGATAGGCAAATATATAAATGACTGGACTCATATAGATATGAGTTTAGATAAAGCATGTATAATTTATCTGCTCGTTTAGCCCATCTGGTTGTATACATGCTAACCTATAGATCCACTGGGCTTCTTTTCGCAGGATCAAGTTGTCCCAATCCCCACCTCGTTTAGGTGGACACCCCAATTCTATTGCCTGAAAATGAAGACATTCAGCGTTTCCTTGATTTTTCTCATGTACATGTTTGGATACGGGGGTATCACTTGTATTTTTCACGTGCCCTACATGTTCTCTAATACGCCAATGAAATTGCCAAATGGTCTTACCTACATAATTCAGTGGGCATGGACACGTGATCAAATACACAACCCCCGCTGTTCTACAATTAACAAAGTCCTGAATGTCGTATTCAATTAAGGTGGCGACACTTTGGAATTTCTTACAAGTCTGAATAAAGTTACAGGCTGTGCAATCCCCACATCTATATGTGCCCAGAACCTTCCGGTCCAACCATGTTCCATAGACCAGAGTGTCATCACCGCTGCTGATGGAAAATGCGATCTTCGAAGACAAACATGTTCCTTTCCAACACCAAGTGCAGTAGTTGAAGGACAAAGTCATTGTGAGCCACATATTGAGTGCCTCTTTACATAAGAAAATAGCCCACTGCTTGGCAGCCCAGCCCATGTGGTATCGAGGAATATAATGCCTCTACATCCAAGCTTGCCAGCCTAGTTCCTCTTTCCAAAGTAATACCATCAATTTGTTTAAGTACGTCCATCGTATCACGTACATAAGATGTCAGACTAAAAACAAAAGGACGCAGGACTACATCAATATATGTGCTGACATCCTGGGTTAGATTATTAATGCCTAACACAATAGGCCTACCACGTAACGGGGGATAACCCTTGTGGATTTTTGATAGACTATAGAAACATGCCATAGTTGGAAATTGTGGAAGGAGAAAACTAAGTTCACTGGTATTTATCAGTGCATTACTTTTTGAGTTGAGTAGTATGTCCTCACACATCTTTTTTGTAATCCTCCCTAATCATAATCACGATATTCCCACCCTTATCGGATGCTTTTAAAATTGTACTTTGCTTCTTCTCTAACACAGTTAAAGCCTCACGTCGCAACCCAAATTTTTTTTATAAAAAGTGACCAAAAAGTTACATGTAGCCCAATAAAAACTACAGCTTGTCCCGCAAGTAACAAGCCCTTGCACAGCTTTGTCGATGAAAAAATAAAAAAGTTATGGCTCTTAGAATATGGCAGCCTAAAAAAGATACGATTTATGTGGTAACGCTGTAAAACATTAAAACCGATATACATGGTATTGCCGTAATCCTATCAACCCGCAGAATAAACTTAATATGTCATTTATAGCGCATGGTGAACGCCATAAAAACAAATAAAAAACATTGCCAGAATTGCTATTTTTTGGTTACCTTGCTCGCAAAAAATTAAATAAAAACTGATCAAAAAAATCGCATGTACCCCAAAATGGTACAAGTGAAATCCACAAATTGACCCACAATAAATTAGCCCTCACACAGCCCGGTGGAGAAAAAATAAACAAGTTCTGGCTCTCAGAATATGAAGACACAAAAAGTGCAAAGTATATTCTAAAAGCGGATAAGATCGGGCACCATTTATCAGTGCGACACTGGCCAAACATCTATGAATTATTTATTTACCGCATTATTATACCCTCTTATTAAATACTGATGTACTCCGCACAGCTCACATATGCCCCCACATTATAAAATGAAATGTCAGAAAAACCCCAAACAGAACAACTACCAAGCAAAATCTGCACTCTAAATGCCAAATGGTGCTCCCTCCCTTCTGAACCCTACAGTGTGCCCAAACATCAGTTTACGTCCACATATATTAAATCGCCATACCTGGGAGAACCCGATTAATAGTTTATGAAGTATTTGACTTCAGTGGGACAAACTGGGCACAACATATTGTGCACTTAAATGGAATTAGTGGCCATTTTCACTTTGCACTATCTGCTACGCATTAATTCCTACTTGATAAATGCCAAGAGGGGAGTAGTTTCCGAAACTGGGTCACTTCTTGGGGGTTTGTTTTACTATTTGACCTCGGATCCCTGAAATTGTGGAACATTGCTGTGAAAATAACCAATAAAGAACTCCAATGTGCATGGTGCTCTTTCAATTCTGAGCCCTGTCATACTTCTAGGCAAATTCTAAATGCCTTCAGCGGTGTGGTTTCCAAAATTGGCTCACTTCTCAGGGCTTTTATCACTGTACTCTGGTACCTCAGGGGCTTTGAAAATATTGTATGGCGCTCGAAAGCTATCCAGTAAAATGTGAGCTCCAAATGCCAAATAGCGCTCCTTCCTTTCTGAGCCCTGCCATGTGCCCTACTGCCATACTCGGGAGATATTGCGTAACATATCTTGGGGTGTTTTTCTCCTATTACCCCTTGTGAAAAGGAAAAATTAGGAGCTAAATCTAGATATTTTTGGAAAAAATAAAAATTTTAATTTTCAATGCCTAATTCTAATCAACCTAGGAAACACCTCTGGGGTCAAAATGCTAACTACACCCCTAGATGAATGCCCTGAGGAGTGCAGTTTCAAAAATTGAGTCACTTCTCTGTGTTTTCTACTGTACTTGTACCTCAATGGTTCTGCAAATATGACATGTCGCCTAAAAAACAATCCTGCAAAATCTGCAGGCAAAATAGTGCTCCTGCCCTTCTGAACTCTACCGTGTGTCCAAACAGCACTTTAAAACCACATATGGGGTATTAACGTACTAGGGAGAGATTGATTTACAAATGTGTGGGAGGTTTTTCTCCTTTATGCCTTGTAAAAATGAAGAAATTCTACAATTTAGTGGAAAAAGTGTAGAGTTACATTTTCACGACCTAATTCCAATAAATTCTGCAAAAGACATGTGGGGTGCTCACTATATCCCTGGATAGATTTCTTGTGGGTGTAGTTTCCCAAATGGGGTTACTATAGTTAAATACACAAATGGGACCAGGTTTATCGGTTGCAGTATTTTAGCTGGAACAGACCTTGGCGGTTACAGTTTCAAAGTGGTACAGGCGGTTTTTGAACTGTAAATACGCATGGCGCAACTCATTTCATTTTCGTTACACAGACTCACGACACGTGAGACACTCTCCTTGACTGAGCTTCTGGCCACTCTCTATTAGACAAGTATCCACAGCCTCCGCCTGCCTTAGTTCAGGAGCTCTTTCCCTTAGGAGGAGGTCCGTAACCACATGCAGCAGACACAAGATCTCCCAATCAAAAGTCACTCGGATCAGCCGGTTTTGGTCAAGGTTACTGGTGCATACCGCCCAGCAGGATCTTATCAGCAATAAAAGCTTGCACAACTAACTCCTTCCAAAATCCTTTCTGCTGTTTCGGTTCCGCCGCCAGTCCCATGCAGTATTTCATCCTCACAGTTGACAGAATGCTCCACTGTACTCTCTCAATCAAGAACCATCACTCTCCACTGACGTGCTCTCTGCAGCCAACAACAACAATGAAGCATGGCAAACACTAAATCACCTCCTTATATAGAATTAGCTCTGCCTACTTACAAAGTCTGTGCAGCATTATCTCAGGTGTCCACATCAAGACAAGAGTCTACCAACATCTCTCACATGCCTACCATATTGCCAAATCATCACAGCTTTAACCCCTTCCCGACATTTGTCGTATGGATACGTTATGGAAAGCCAGTGCTTCCCGCAAATTGCCATATCCATATGACAAATGGATGGCACGGATTTAGAAGTTGAGTCAGTGCTATCATCCCTGGTTGTCAGCTGTATGTTACAGCTGACACCATGATATAATGGCGGGGACCGAAATGAGCTCTGATGTCCGCCGTTAACCCCTTAAATGCAGCAGTCAAAAGTGACCGCTGCATTTAAGGTGTTTGTAGCCAATTGCCTCCCCAGGTGGCGAAATTGCCAGGGGGCAGATGGCTGCAATGCCAACCGGAGGCCTAACACTGGCCTCCCGATCTGCCTAGTACGGAAGCCTCATAGGCCCCACCTGGAGGCGGGTCCTAAATGGCTTCCGGTACTGATGGGAAGAAAGAGCTGGCTCAGAAGCTGAGCCTGCGTCATCAGTCGTGGGTGTTAGCCTAATCGGCTTGCTATCAGTGAACGACTGACTGTTTTAATACATTGCGCTACATAGGTAGTGCTATGTGTTAGAAGATAAATCAGAAATTAGACCTTCAAGTCCCATAGTGGGTCTAAAAATAAATGTAAAAAAAGTACAAAAAAAGTTGTAAAAAATAAAATAAAAGTTTCAAGTAATAAAATAAAACACAATAGCCTATTTTCCCTTATTAAGTCCTTTATTATTGAAAAAATATATAAACCATACATATTTTGTATCGCCGCGTCCGTAACGGCCTGAACTGTAAAAATATTATGTTATTTATTCTATGTGGTGAATGCCGTAAAAAAATTAATATAAAGAACAATACCAGAATTGCTTTTTTTTGGTCACTTTGCCTACCAAAAATTGGAATAAAAAGTGCTTAAAAAGTCGCATGTATGCAAAAATGATATAAAAACTATAAAAACTATAGCTCAGCTTGCAAAAAACAAGCCCTCATATAGCTCCATCAACGAAAAATTAAAACGTTATGGCTCTCAGAACATGGTGACAGAAAAAATATTTTTACTAAACTAACTTATTTTGCAAAAAGTTGTAAAACAGAAACAAAGTGCTACAAATTTGGTATCGCCGGAATCGTACTGACCCGCACAATAAACGTAACATGTAATTTATAATGCATGGTGAACGCTGCATAAGAAAAAAGGAGAAAACTCTGCCAGAATTGCTGTTTTTTGGTCACCTTGCCTCCCAAAAATAGGATAAAAAGTGATCAAAAAGTCTCATGTACCTCAAAATGGTAGCAGTAAAAATTACAGCTGGTCCCGCAACAAAACAGCCCTCATCCACTACGTCTATAATAAAAATAAAATAAAATTAGGGAAACAGGAATGGGAGGGCCCAAACATATCTTCTGGAAGCGAGGACACCTGCATTATACCAGAACACTTCCCAGCAAAATTCCCCAAACTGCAGAGGTGCAGAGTGTGTACCAAAATGGGGATAAGAAATGACACCATTTATGAGTGCGACACTGGCCTGTGCATAAAAGATTACTTGACAGCGTAACACACATCTATGGATTATTGTTTTTCTATTTTTTACCCAATTATTATGCCCTGATGTACTCCGCACAGCTTTCATGTACCCCCACGTTATAAACTGAAACACCAGTAATACTCCAAACAAAACTACTACCAAAAAAATTTCAAATGGGCGCTCCCTCCCTTCTGAGCCCTACAGTGTGCCCAAAAAGCAGTTTACTTACACAAATATACCCGGGAGAACCCATTTAACAATTTTTGGGTTGTGTGTCTCCAGTGGCACAAGCTGGGCACAACATATTTGCCACTGAAATGGCATATCTAGGGAAAAATTGCAATTTTACTTTGCACCATTTGTAGCGCATTAATTTATAGAAAAGACCTGTGGGTAAAAATGCTCACTACTTTACTACTTTGTAAATCGCCAAATTAGGCCTCAATTTTGCATTGTACTCTTTCCGTCCTGAGCTCTGTCGAATGTCCAAGGAAAAGATTAGGGCCAGATGTAGGATATTTCTAAATCTGGGAATCACAGCATAATAGTTAGAGAGCTGTCTTTTCATGGTGGCACAAGCTGGGTACCACATATTGGCATAGCTATGGAAAAATTGCCATTTTCACTCTGCAACATTGAGTGTACACTAATTTCTGGAAAACACCTGCAGGGCTAACATGCTGACTACATAACTAGGTGAATAACTTGAGTGGTGTCATTTCCAAAATGAGGTCACTTCTGGTGGGTTTCCACTGTTTTGGTACCATAGAGGCTTTGCAAATGCGACATTGCGCCCCGATACCAATCCAGCAAAATCTGCACTCCAAAAGCCAAATGGCGCTCCTTCACTTCTGAGCCCTACCATGTACCCAAACAGTAGTTTATTACCACATATTAGGTATTGCCATATTCGGGAGAACTTGCTTTACAAAGGTTGAGGTATTTTTTCTCAATTTTTTGTTAAGAAAATAAAAATGTTGCGCTAAATCTAAGTCTTATTGGAAAAAAATGAAATTTTTATTTTCACTGCCCAATTCTAATAAAATCTATAAAAGTCCTTTGGGGTCAAAATGCTCACTACACCCCTAGATAAATTTGTAAAGGGGTATAGCTTCCAAAATGGAGTCACTTTTGGGAAGTTTCCAAAGTTTTGGTCCCACAGGGACTTTGGAAAAGCAACATGGTCCCAAGAAAACAATCCAGCAAAATCTGCGCTACAAAAGCCAAATCGCACACCTTCCCTTCTGAGCCCTGCTGTCTGCCCAAACAGCAGTTTATTACCACATATGGGGTATTTCCATACTCTGGAGAAGTTGTTTTACAAATCTTGGGGGCTTTTTCTTCTTTATTCCTTGTCTAAATTGTTTTTTTTTCAGCAAAAATGACATCTTTATTTTCACGTCCAAATTCTAACAAATTCTATGAAGCACCTTTGGGGTAAAAATGCTAGATGAATTTCTCAAGGCGTGTAGTTTCCCAAATGAAGTCACTTTTGGGAAGTTTCCATTGTACTGTAACCTTAAGGGGCTTTGCAAATGCGACATGGCACCAAGAAACCAATCCAGCAAAATCTGCACTTAGTAACTATTTTGTGTGGTATAACCATATGTATTACAAACAGATACATAGAAATTTGTAAAAATGCAAATTTTTCGCAAAATTTTGGTGTTTTTCACAAATAAATACTGAATGTATCTACCAAGTTTTACCAGTAACAAAGTCAAATGTGTCACGAGAGAAGAATCTTACAATCGCTTGGATAGGTAAAAGCATACAAATATTTGCTAAAATTGACATGTTTGGAGGATTGACATGTCCTCATTAAATCCAGTGACTCACAGGTGACGTCTTCGCTGATTGTAGACGTTCTCTTTCCGTTTCTTCCCTTTCCAGCCAAGATTGTTATGACGACTTGCCATAATAAATGCAGAGTCTGCTGCCCAGACTATTTTGGCCGATTGCTTCTGCAGCAATTCCCAGCATTTTAAGTAACAAGAATAAACTCAGACCCCAGACCAAACACCAAAATTAATTCATACCCCAGACCAGACCCCTATATAAATTCAGAATTTAAACAGGACTCCTATATAAATTAAGATTCCAAACCTTACCGCTTTTATAATCCAATTCCTAACAAGACCCCTTAATTTTAATGGGACAGGGGTGCAATACCGTGCATAGCCACTAGAAATGTAACAGCACGTGCTAATACGAACGAGAAGGTAAACCATGAAAACAATGAAGAGGCTGCAGCTCTCATACAAGGGTTGCAGACCCTTCAAATAGCTGATCGGCGAGGGTGACAAGAGTCGAACCCACCCCGCTCTAATATTGACAGCCTATCCTAAGTACAGGCCATCAGTTTTAAAAACCCAGATAACCCCTTTGAATAATAAAATTCCTGCTTTCTGCAGCTGTCACTGTGTACTGTTTGCTGTATATAAATTTATATAACTTCCACTTAGTGCAATGCAACATGCAGTAAATCCATATACAGAAAGCTGCCCTAGTTGTACCTGCAGGCACCCAGAATTTTATTATTTCAATAAAGCTGTGTAAAGGGAAGCAGGGAATGAACTCTCTATCAGAAAAACGGAGCTTGGCTTAAAAAGATAATTGGTGCATTTCTGGGATCACATATAACACCACTAACTTGAGAAATATAGAAACATTTATGCCCGATAAACATTATTATGACAAATTATTCACTTAATTAATGACTAATAAAAGAAACACCTTGAACCTTCTACATGCTGTGGATTTCTCAGGTATAAATGGGTTTCATACATACTGTAGTTATATGAGGTTCACTGGCAACCATTGGATGATGAGGACATGAGACATTTGTAAATCACTTAAGCATTTCTTGATGTCGCTCCCTGTCTTTACAGTTTACCTAATGGGCCAGCAATGGTTTTAGGAGTGACCCGGATTAAGGGACCAGGCAGGAATTCTTTGGTCCTCTTGACTTCAAATGCTGCAGAGAATGTGGTATCCATAAAATTATCATGCAGCCATTTTTCATGAATACATCTGGGTGTTGGTCTTCTACCCCCTCTGGGAGGCCTATGATTAGAGATGAGCGAACTTATCAAAAGTTTGGTTCGGCTAGTTCGCCAAATTTCACTAAAAAGTTCGATTCGGACCGAACTAGTTCGGACCGAACCTGTTATTTCCGTGCGCCGAGCATAGTACTGTCCAGGGTGCTGATAGAGTTAATGGGCTGCACTAACTCTTTCAGCAACCTTGACAGTACATGCTCGGCGCGCGGAAAATAAAATTTTAATGTAATAAAAAAAAAAATAATACGTTCATACTTACTTTCCTCCTGTCCGGCCTCCAGCGATGACGTTCCATCCATGTCGCCGCTGCAGCCAATCACCGGCTGTAGTGGCGGTCACG
This sequence comes from Rhinoderma darwinii, assembly GCF_050947455.1. Taxonomy (NCBI): domain Eukaryota; kingdom Metazoa; phylum Chordata; class Amphibia; order Anura; family Rhinodermatidae; genus Rhinoderma; species Rhinoderma darwinii. The sequence continues at coordinate 112,108 of NW_027461715.1, forward strand.
CACGTCAGGATGACGTCAGAAGGCCGGCCTCCAGGGATGACGCTTCATCCCACGTGACCGCCTCTGCAGCCAATCACAGGCTGCAGCGCACTCTACACTACACTACACTACACTACATTACAAATCTTCGTGGGAATGTCTTAGGTGAGTTTATGTATGTATGTTTGCATGTATGTATGTTTGCATGTATGTATGTTGTCATGTATGTATGTTGTCATTTATGTATGTGTATATGTGCATGTATGTTGTCATGTATGTATGTTGTCATGTATGTATGTTGTCATGTATGTATGTGTATATGTGCATGTATGTTTGCATGTATGTATGTTTGCATGTATGTATGTTTGCATGTATGTATGTATGTTGGCATGTATGTATGTTGTGATGTATGTTTGTATGTATGTTGTCATGTATGAATGTATGTATGTTTGCATGTATATATTTGCATGTATGTATGTATGTTTGCATGTATGTATGTTTGTATGTATGTTTGCATGTATGTATGTTGGCATGTATGTATGTTGGCATGTATGTATGTTGTCATGTATGTATGTATATATGTGCATGTATTTTTGCATGTATGTTGGCATGTATGTATATATGTGCATGTTTGTATGTATATTTGCATGTATATATTTGCATGTATGTTTGCATGTATGTATGTATGTTGTCATGTATGTATGTTGTCATGTATGTATGAGTATATGTGCATGTATGTTTGCATGTATGTATGTATGTTGTCATGTATGTATGTTGTCATGTATGTATGTGTATAGGTGCATGTATGTTTGCATGTATGTATGTTGGCATGTATGTATGTTGGCATGTATGTATGTTGTCATGTATGTATGTATGTATGTATGCATGTTGTCATGTATGTATGTATATATGTGCATGTATGTTTGCATGTATGTTGGCATGTATGTATATATGTGCATGTATGTATGTATATTTGCATGTAAATATTTGCACGAATATATTTGCATGTATGTATGTATGTATGTTTGCATGTATGTATGTTTGTATGTATGTTTACATGTATGTATGTTTGCATGTATGTATGTTGGCATGTATGTATGTATGTTGGCACGTACGTACGTACGTACGTACGTACGTACGTACGTACGTACGTACGTACGTACGTACGTACGTTGTCATGTATGTATTTATGTATATATGTGCATGTATGTTTGCATGCATGTTGGCATGTATGTATATATGTGCATCTTTGTATGTATATTTGCATGTATATATTTGCATGTATGCATTTGCATGTATGTATGTATGTATGTATGTTTGCATGTAAGTATGTTTGCATGTATGTATGTTGGCATGTATGTATGTTGGCATGTATGTATGTTGGCATGTATGTATGTTGTCATGCATGTATGTATGTATGTTGTCATGTATGTATGTATATATGTGCATGTATGTTTGCATGTATGTTGGCATGTATGTATATATGTGCATGTATGTATGTATATTTGCATGTAAATATTTGCACGAATATATTTGCATGTATGTATGTTTACATGTATGTATGTTTGCATGTATTTACGTTGGCATGTATGTATGTATGTATATATGTGCATGTATGTTTGCATGCATGTTGGCATGTATGTATATATGTGCATGTTTGTATGTATATTTGCATGTATATATTTGCATGTATGCATTTGCATGTATGTATGTATGTTTGCATGTAAGTATGTTTGCATGTATGTATGTTGGCATGTATGTATGTTGGCATGTATGTATGTTTGCATGTATGTTGGCATGTATGTATATATGTGCATGTTTGTATGTATATTTGCATGAATATATTTGCATGTATATATTTGCATGTATATATTTGCATGTATGTATGTTTGCATGTATGTATGTTTGCATGTATGTATGTATGTATGTTTGCATGTATGTATGTTTGCATGTATGTATGTTGGCATGTATGTATGTTGGCATGTATGTATATATGTGCATGTATGTAATTATGTTTGCATGTATGTATGTTTGCATGTATGTATGTTGTCATGTATGTATGTTGTCATTTATGTATGTGTATATGTGCATGTATGTTGTCATGTATGTATGTTGTCATGTATGTATGTTGTCATGTATGTATGTGTATATGTGCATGTATGTTTGCATGTATGTATGTTTGCATGTATGTATGTTTGCATGTATGCATGTATGTTGGCATGTATGTATGTTGTGATGTATGTTTGTATGTATGTTGTCATGTATGTATGTATGTTTGCATGTATATATTTGAATGTATGTATGTATGTTTGCATGTATGTATGTTTGTATGTATGTTTGCATGTATGTATGTTGGCATGTATGTATGTTGGCATGTATGTATGTTGGCATGTATGTATGTTGTCATGTATGTATGTATATATGTGCATGTATTTTTGCATGTATGTTGGCATGTATGTATATATGTGCATGTTTGTATGTATATTTGCATGTATATATTTGCATGTATGTTTGCATGTATGTATGTTGTCATGTATGTATGTTGTCATGTATGTATGAGTATATGTGCATGTATGTTTGCATGTATGTTGGCATGTATGTATATATGTGCATGTATGTATGTATATTTGCATGTAAATATTTGCACGAATATATTTGCATGTATGTATGTTTGCATGTATGTATGTTTGTATGTATGTTTACATGTATGTATGTTTGCATGTATGTATGTTGGCATGTATGTATGTATGTTGGCACGTACGTACGTACGTACGTACGTACGTACGTACGTACGTACGTACGTACGTTGTCATGTATGTATTTATGTATATATGTGCATGTATGTTTGCATGCATGTTGGCATGTATGTATATATGTGCATCTTTGTATGTATATTTGCATGTATATATTTGCATGTATGCATTTGCATGTATGTATGTATGTATGTATGTTTGCATGTAAGTATGTTTGCATGTATGTATGTTGGCATGTATGTATGTTGGCATGTATGTATGTTGTCATGCATGTATGTATGTATGTTGTCATGTATGTATGTATATATGTGCATGTATGTTTGCATGTATGTTGGCATGTATGTATATATGTGCATGTATGTATGTATATTTGCATGTAAATATTTGCACGAATATATTTGCATGTATGTATGTTTACATGTATGTATGTTTGCATGTATTTACGTTGGCATGTATGTATGTATGTATATATGTGCATGTATGTTTGCATGCATGTTGGCATGTATGTATATATGTGCATGTTTGTATGTATATTTGCATGTATATATTTGCATGTATGCATTTGCATGTATGTATGTATGTTTGCATGTAAGTATGTTTGCATGTATGTATGTTGGCATGTATGTATGTTGGCATGTATGTATGTATGTATGTATGTATGTTTGCATGTATGTTGGCATGTATGTATATATGTGCATGTTTGTATGTATATTTGCATGTATATATTTGCATGTATATATTTGCATGTATATATTTGCATGTATGTATGTTTGCATGTATGTATGTTTGCATGTATGTATGTATGTATGTTTGCATGTATGTATGTTTGCATGTATGTATGTTGGCATGTATGTATGTTGGCATGTATGTATATATGTGCATGTATGTATGTTTGCATGTTTTTATTTTTGCATGTATATTTGCATGTATGTTTATATATATGTGCATGTATGTAATTATGTTTGCATGTATTTACGTTTGCATGTATATTTGTGCATGCTTGTATATATGTATGTATGTATGTATGTATGTATGTATGTATGTATCTTTGCATGTTTGTTTGTATGTATGTTTTCATGTGTGTGTGTGTATGCATGTATGTATGTATGATAGTTTGCATGTATGTATGTATATATGTTTATGTTTGCATGTATGTATATTTGCATGTATATATGTGCATGCTTGTATATATATATGTATGTTTGTATATATGTATGTATGTATGTTTGCATGTATGCTTGTTTGTTTGTATATATGTCTGTATGGCCATGTATGATACTGTCTGCTGGCGCCCTGTATCTAAGTCAACTTCGCGGCAGGCTTCTATACATGGTATAACAGTCAGTATCACACATTAAACTGAATCTAAGAATACGACATGTTTTATTTCATTTTTTTTTATTTATTTTTTTACAGGTTTGGTGTTTGGACTACGTCGGTTTCGAGGACTACTTAGATGATGGTTTTTTTTTCTACAATAAAATGGTTAATGAGGGTTGTGTTGGGGGTGCTGTATTTCAATAAAATATTTTATCTATATCTTTGCCTTTTTCTTTTCAAATTTTATTGCTACCACTTTAGTAATAGCCGCTGTCTGAGTGACAACATCCATTACTAAGGCGAGGCTTAGTGTTAGCCGGTGCAGAGGCTAACACTAACCACCATTATTACCCCGGTACCCACCACCACCAGGGGTGCCGGGAAGAGCCAGGTACGATCCAGTACCCGACCATCTGTTGTGATGGCTGGGATCTGGGGCGGCCGCAGGCTGGTATTATGAGGCTGGGAAGTGCCAAAAACAGTGGATCTTCACACCCTTGTAATGCTAGGCTGCTGCTGCTGTGTTGTATCTGGCTGGTTATAAAAGTGGGGGGGACCCCACGTCATTTTTTAAAATTATTTATTTTTTTTTTTTAAAAAAAAGACATGGGGTTCCACCCAATTTATCATAACCAGCCACATACAACACAGTGTTATTAGCCTGGGAATGGACAAAACCAGTGGCCCTTCCCACTCATGTAATGCCAGACTGCTGCGGCCTTGTATATGGCTGGTTATTAAAAATGTGAGGGACACGTCTATTGTTAAATTTAAAAAAAAAAACGACGTGGGGGTCCCTCCCATTTTTATAACCAGCCCGATACAACACAGCAGCAGCAGCCTAGCATTACAAGGGTGGGAAGGTCCACTGTTTTTGGCCCTTCCCAGCCTCATAATACCAGCCTACGGCCGCCCCAGTACCCGACCATCACAACAGATGGTCGGGTACTGGATCGTACCAAGCTCTTCCCGGCACCCCTGGTGGTGGTGGGTACCGGGGTAATAATGGGTGGTTAGTGCTAGCCTCTGCACCGGCTAACACTAAGTACCGCCTTAATAATGGACGCTGTCAATCAGCCAACTGCCATTATCTAGGCACTAATAAAGTTTTAAAAAAACCACAAAGACAATTCTTTTTTATTGAAATAAGAAATCCCCAACAAAACCCTCGTTAACCATTTTATTAAAATTTGAAAAATGTAGATCTACGCAGTAGTCCAACGTATCGAAGATGTAGTCCAATCGGTACATCAAAATCTGCAACAACATAAAAAAACAGTTATCAATGTGAACAATACCAATACTTCTACTCACCTACACACATATATACACGCACACACAAACAAACAACCATACACAAACATACACATATATACACAAACACAACAAGATATACACACACACACACACACACACACACATATAAACAGACAAACACACACACATATACACGAACTAACACATATACAAACAAAAACACACATATCCAAACACACACATATACACGAACACACACATATACACAAACACACACACACATATACACAAACACACACACATATATACACAAACACACACACACACACACACACACATACACAAACACATATACACAGTTATACACAAACACAACAAGATATACACAAACACACACACATATACACGAACTAACACATATACACAAACACATATACAAACAAAAACACACATACCCAAACACACACATATACACAAACACACACATATACACAAACACATATACACAAAAACACCCATATATACACAAACACACACACATAAACACACACCCATATACACACATATACACAAACACACACATATAAAAACACACACACACAAACATATACACAAACACACCCATATACACACACACATATACACAAACACACATATAAAAACAAAAACAGACAAAGACACATACCCAAACACACATATATACACAAACACACACATACACAAACACACACACACACTGTTTCTTTTAAATGCTGCTGGGGAACCCGCTCGATCCACTATATAAGGCTGCGCTACAGTGCAGCATTTAAAAGAAACAGGATCCTGACCTGTCCATAGAGTTTAAGGCAGCACAGAGTATTTCAGGAGATGAGCGTGCAGATTCAGTGCTGCTGTGAACTCTGCTCTTACCATTACGTAGCTCTCAGTCTGTTACCTCTCCTCCACTCCTGTCCTCAAGAACACCTTCACATGATTGGCAAGTCACCACGTAATGGTAAGAGCAGAGTTCACAGCAGCACAGAGTATTTCAGGAGATGAGCGTGCGGATCTTGTGCGGGGTGGTGACTTGCCAATCATGAGAAGGTGTTATTGAGGACAGCAGTGGAGGAGAGGTAACAGACTGAGCTACGTAATGGTAAGAGCAGAGTTCACAGCAGCACAGAGTATTTCATCAGAGGAGCGTGCAGATTCTGTGCTGCTGTGAACTCTGCTCTTACCATTACGTAGCTCTCAGTCTGTTACCTCTCCTCCACTCCTGTCCTCAATAACACCTTCACATGATTGGCAAGTCACCACGTAATGGTAAGAGCCGAGTTCACAGCAGCACAGAGTATTTCAGGAGATGAGCATGCGGATCTTGTGCGGGGTGGTGACTTGCCAATCATCTGAAGGTGTTATTGAGGACAGGAGTGGAGGAGAGGTAACAGACTGAGCTACGTAATGGTAAGAGCAGAGTTCACAGCAGCACAGAATCTGCATGCTCATCTCCTGAAATACCCTGTGCTGCTGTGAACTCTGCTCTTACCGTTACGTGGTGACTTGCCAATCATGAAGGTGTTATTGAGGACAGTAGTGGAGGAATCCAAAGGAATAAAGGAGAAAAATCACCCCAGCATTTGTAAAACAATTTCTCCTGATTACGTAAATACACCATATGTGGTAATAAACTGCTGTTTGGACCCACACCAGGGCTTTTGGAGCTCAAATTTAGCTGGAATAGTTTTTGGGTGTCATGTCGAATTTGTAAAGCCCCTGAGGTACTAAAACCGTGGAAACCGCCCAAAAGTAACCCCATTTGGGAAACTACACCACTTAAGGAATCTATCTAGGGGTATAGTGAGCATTTAGGCCCCACACGTCTTTTGCAGAATTTATTAGAATTAGGCCGTGAAAATTAATATCAACATTATTTCCACTAAAATGTTTAATTTTTTCAATTTCACAAAGGATAAAGGAGAAAATGCACCCCAACATTTGTAAAGCAATTTCTCCCGAGTACGGCAATACCCCACATGTGGTCATAAATGTTTTTTCATTAGAAAATAAATTAACCCTTTCCGGACTGATCCATGTTTTGCTTTTTCTTTTTCGTTTTTCCTCCCCGCTTTCCGAGAGCCACAACGTCTTTATTTTTCCGTCAATAGAGCGGTGTGGGGGCTTATTTTTTGCGGGACGAGCTGTAGTTTTTATTGGTACCATTTTTTGGTACAGAAGACTTTTTAAGCACTTTTTATTACATTTTTTGGTAGAGCGAAGGTGACCAAAAAACGGCGATTTTGCCATTTAAAATTCTTTATTTTTCACGGCGTTCACCGTGTGAGTTAAATAATGGTATATTGTAATAGCTTGGACTTTTACGGACGCAGCAATACCAATTTTGTGTATTTTTTTACATTACTTTAGAGAAAAAATATGAAAAGGGTTTATTTTTGGACTTTAAATATTTATTTCATTTTTTCCACTAATAATAACTATTTACTTTTGTTTTTACACATTTTATTAGTCCCGCTGGGAGACTTGAACCAGCAATCGTTAGATCACTGGGAGAATACACTGCAATACTAATGTATTGCAGTATATTGTGATTTTTACATGATCCTGTAACAGCGCGATCGCTGTTTCTGTCCGTTAGTCCCGGGTATCAGCTGTAATATACAGCTGACACCCGCAGCGTATGGCGCGGGCTCAGCGCGTGAGACGCTCCATATATCACCCCCCACACCACGACATGCTATTAAGTCATGGTGCGCGAAGGGTCTAATGCGCAGCCGATGGTGGAAAGTGAAAATTACAATTTTCCACTGATGTGCCATTTTAGTGCACTATATGTTGTGCCCAGTTTGTGCTACAAATACCACAAATAAAATATTAACAGGGTTCTCCCGGGTATGGCGATGCCATATCGGTGGACGTAAACGGCTGTTTGGGCACGCTGTAGGGCTCAGAAGGGAGGGACGCCATTTGGCTTTTGGAGCGCAGATTTTGCTTGGTAGAAGCTCTGGCGTTTTGCTGGTATTTCAGTTTATAATGTGGGGGCAAATGTAGGTTGGGCAGAGTACATCATGGGCATAATAAGAGGGTATAATAATGGGGTAAATAAATAATAATCCGCAGATATGTGGCCAGTGTTGCACTTATATTATAAATGGCGCCCGATCTTATCCGCTATTGGAACGCTCTGCACATTTTGCATCGCCATATTCTGGGAGCTGGAACTTTTTTTCTTTTTTCACCACCGGAGCCGTGTGAGGGCTTATTTGTTGCGGGACAATCTGTAATTTTCATTGGTACCATTTTGGGGTACATGCGATTTTGTTGATCACTTTTTATTCCATTTTTCGGCAAGCAAGGTGACCAAAAACCATCAATTCTGACAATGATTTTTATTTATTTTTTACAGCGTTCACCCTGGGCTATAAATGACCGTTATATTTTATTCTGCGGGTCGGTTCGATTACGGCGATACCATATGTATATAGGGTTTTTTATGTTTTGCAGCGTTTGCGCAATAAAATAACTTATTTAGAAAATTATTTATTTTCTGTGTCACCATATTCTGAGAGCCGTAACATTTTTATTTTTCAGTCAAAAAAGCTGTGTAAGGGCTTGTTTTTTGCGGGATGGGTTGTAGTTTGTATCGGTATAATTTTGCCGTACATGCGACTTTTTGATCACTTTTTATTGTATATTTTGTGAGGGGTGGTGACCAAAAAATAGTGATTTTCGCATTGTTTTCCATTTATTTTTTTTGCGGTGTTCACCGTGCAGGATAAATAATATTATAGTTTTGTAGTTGGGGTCGTTACGAACGCGGTGATACCAAATATGTTTACTTTTTTTTTACGTGTTCATTTTTTTTCCTATAATGAAAGACTTATTATAGGAAAAAAAGCAGTTCATGTTTATGTCACTTATAACTTTTATTTTTACACTTTTTTTAAGACATTTTTATCCTTTTTTTTACTTTCTTCACTTGTCCCACTAGGGGACACTTAGACTTGCAGCTCTGATCGCTGCTGGAATACATTACACTAGACACGAAGTGTAATGCATTCCAACTGTCATTGTGACGTAACAGTCACACTGACAGGAAGCCTACGACGACCACCCTCGGGGTGGTCCTCATAGGCTTCTGTACATGGCAACCCGGAAGCCATTGTCTGGCGTCCGGTTGCCATGGGTACGATCGCCAGCCCCCGTGATTTCACATGGGGGCTGCCGATCGAGGCTAAACACCTTAATTGTGGCGTTCAAATCGAACGCCGCAATTAAGGGGTTAACTGACGAAATCAGCTGCGACAGGCCGCTGATCGGCAACGGGGAATGCAGGGCAGACGCCCTGCACAGTTAACCGCCGCTGCGGTGTAGCGCCCATTATGCACGCGACCGTAAAAACACCCGTTATTGCGGGTCGTAATTACGACCCGCAATAACGGGCTCATAGACTTCTGTTACCCATGGGTACCTTCCCGTTTTCTCACGGGAAGGTGCCCGTGCCGTTAAAAAAATAGAACATGTTCTATTTTTCTATTTTACGTGCCGTGCTGCTATACATTATAATGGAAGCACGGCTCTCAAAAGCGGCTGGCTGCCCGTGGCCGGCCGTCCCCGGCCGTGCTCGTAATTACGAGTCGTAATTACGAGCATGGCCCGTAAAATAAAAAAATACAACATGTTCTATCTTTTTAACGGTACGGGCACCTTCCCGTGAGAAAACGGGAAGGTACCCGTGGCTAACAGAAGTCTATTGGCCCGCTATTTCGGGTCGTAATTACGACCCATAATAACAGGTTTTTCTACAGTCGTGTGCATGAGGCCCCGTAATGACGGGTGACTACATGTGTGCACCCGCATTACGGCAGCGTTGCTAGTCGACGTCAGTAAATAGTCACTGTCCAGGGTGCTGAAAGAGTTAACTGATCGGCAGTAACTGCTTCAGCACCCTGGATAGTGACTACCGATCACAATATAGAGTAACCTGTAAAAAAAAAAACACGTTCATACTTACCGAGAACTTTCTGCTTCCTCCAGTCCGGTCTCCTGGCCGTTGCCTTGGTGACGCGTCCCTCTCGACATCCGGCCCGACATTCCTTGATGACGATGCAGCCCATGTGAGCGCTGCAGCCAAGCACAGAATGCAGAGGCCTCTGCAGCCAATCACAGGCTGCAGAGGCCTCTGCAGCCAATCACAGGCTGCCGCGTCAGAAAAGAAGGTCGGACAGGAGGAAGAAGAGGGACTCGTCACCAAGACAACGACCAGGTACGTATGAAATGCTTTTTATTTTATTTTTAATCAGCAGCCTCTTTTCTCTATCAGTGATTGATAGAGACAAGTGGCTGCCGATTTTTATAATATTTTTGACCGGGTTCGGTCAAAACGGGTTCGGCCAAACCCGGTAAAGTTCGGATTCGCTGCAAACAGAACTTTTCCGGAAGTTCGGACCGAAACCGGGTTCGGTTGTCCCGGTTCGCTCATTTCTACCTATGATCTATATACTATTCCAACTTAGTTGGTTCCCGAAGTTATTCGCCTTCTGGTGCCACAGATCTACTTTTTAGAACAGGAGAGCAACTGGCAGAGATTATGTGCAGTTATCTCTGAGCTATTTATGCTGAATACGTTCACATCAGGTCTGACCGTCTCCTCTCAGGATGAATAGATCGATTCTTACCACCTCTTTATTCCCTCGAGAGCTGAGCACAGGAGATGCAGCATGTAGGATGTTCTTACTGGTGCAGAGCCCCAGCACCTTATGAGGGTCTTCAGGTTTTTAGTCATATTTATTACAAAGATTATGTATTTTAATATAATATTAATTGTTTCCTCAATGTCACACAGACAGAAATTATTATCTATCAGATGTTCAGCAGCTGCAGATCCGTCCAGATTGTAATAACTAGACACACACTAAACCAACTGTGAGAGATGAACATTACAAGTTCCATGCACCAAGACTGAACCATATCTCCGACTTTTACAATTTATTATGGGTTTTAATTCTATCCCTGATCTCCTGTCTTGGCAGTACTGGGTAAGAGTCTGTCCACGGAAACATTATGAATATAGAAACTACATTCAAAATATAAATAACAATCAAACATTAAAAATATTGTTAAAGCCATACTGAAATATGCAAATTATGTGTGTGGTCATAAAAGCAGCTCACGCCGGGTATATCTATTGTGATGTCACTACTATTAATGATGGTAAATCTATAATTGAAATATGCAAATTATGGGTGAGGTCATAAAAGCATCTATTGTGATGTCATAGAGCTTGTGTATATGCAATGATGCTGGTCACAGAGCTGTCACTCAGTTGGATGTGACCGGTAAGTTCTCTATCATTTCTCTATCTGTACCTGACTCTGATCGATCCATTATATTAGGAACATTGAATCCATGTTTTCAAGATATGGTTTATTAGAGGTTGTAATATCTTTTTTTGTTTCATTATACAATTGAATTGCTTAAATATCATAGAAAGAACACAGGCTGTAAGAAATGGCAGCCTACATTCAGCCGATAATAGATTTGCAGGGTAACAGCACATCATTTTGGTTCCCTGCAGCCCTGAGAACTTATTTTGGCTCTCGATTGTAAAGGAGAAATTACAGTATGGTCATATTAGGGGACTGTTATGTAGTAAGTCCTTATATTAGTGTAAATTCCCTAAAAATAATTCCATAAATTAACACATTAACACAATGTAATAACATTCAGAATTTTGATCAAGTAATATAAAAAAAACATGTAAAAGCCATTGAAAATGCCATATTAAGATCTGTAAGTTATAACGAGTGTAGTTAGGTAATCCACCTACACTATATGGCCAATAGTATTTGGACACCTCTCCTAATTATTGAGCCAAGAATCAGCTGGATGGGTGTAAAACACGTCGCTGTTGAATTTTGGAGCATGGGAAACATGTTCTGTTGAGTAATAAATCACGGTTCACTATCTGGCCATCTAATGGACGAATTTGCGTTTTGTGCCTGCCCGGGAAATGCTACCTACTGGACTGTATAGTGCCTATTATAAAATGGAGTGAAGTTTGTATAATGGTCTGGATTGTTTGTAAGGGGTTGGATTAAATCCCCATTTTTCCAGTAGGGGTTAATAAGACTTTTAAACAATTGTATGATTCCAACTTTGTGGTAATAGTTTGGGTAAGACCCTTTCCTGTCCTAGTATGACTGTGCCCCTGTGCACAAAGAGGCTCCCTAAAGACATGGTTTGACAAGTTCGATGTGGAGGAACTTGCGTATCTGCACAGAACCCGGACCTCAATCCCAACAAAACCTTTGGAGTGAATTGGAAAGGCAATTGCGAGCCAGACCTTTTTGCCCAACATCAGTGTCTCAACCATTGGTGTCCATATACTTTTGGCCATATACTGTAGTGTACCGAGTGTATATCTATTGTGATGTCACCGAGCTTAGGTATAAAGTATAGTGCTGGCCAGAGGGCTGTCATTTATCAGGTGGATGTGATCGGTACGGTAAGTACTTTATCATTGCTACGTCTCTAGAAGAGTCTCATCTATCAGTCTCTTTATGAATATTGGATTCTTACATGTAATTCTAGTGTTTGTCGTGTTATTTGTGTTTTTTATTTGGCATACTTATACACTAGGAAATTGCTTAAATAGCAATATTGTGGCCTGTCACATCTGCTCCATAGACAGAATGCAGATTGCAGACAGAAATTGGTGTCTGTATTCTGCTGGTAGATTCATAAAGCAACCACAAAGCAAAGAATGTGAATCTCTGGGAACTTATTATCACACCCTCCAGTTTATAACACCAGTAATTCTCATAATAAATGTTTATAAGGGAATTCATATTTATGAATTTTAGGTTTTCTGGCTGTAGACTATACTATTTATATATCAGGTCAATCCTGAATATTAGCTGGTATGGCTATGCAACCAACCTACATCAGGTGCTGCTATTGTGATGTCTTGAGATGAGTCTAGATAGCCGTGTTTCTTACTGCGTCTATGGTAGTATTGGTTTTATTACAAGATTTAAACTATTTGATGTTTGAATCATGTACATAAATAAATGATTATAAGGAGTATTGCTTTTTTTAAAAAAAATTTTTAGTAATAAAATATTAGTAAGTCCAGGAATAAACAGTCTAATAGCATTTGTCAGACTAAATTGTAGAAGGATAGTGCTAATCCCCTGGAAACGTGTCCTTATTAACAATTGAAATTAATAATTATGTATATAATCATAATAATAATAATAATAATAATAATAATAACAATAAAAAAGCTAACAATAAAAAGTATTTATTACTAACTCCAATTACTTAGGTTCTAAATTCTGGTTATCAATTAATATAAAAAAAAATTCAACCCTTTAAAATGCCATATGGTCAATTTAACAACCAATACATTGTTTCAGCTTCCAAACCTAATACAATGTTATCAACAGGGGCTCCCAGGTCATGTGATCCTCTGACACTTATGATTGACAATATTCTGTTATAGGAATACCCTATTTAATAACTAATTTTTCCAGCTAGTTTCATCACAAGTAACGACTCCCTTATAATTTTCTGGTCTTTCTAGGTCTTGCTGTTGGATTGACACTGTGTTACTTACTGTGTTGCTTATACGGTTAGCGATTTGTCCTATTTTCGGAGAACTAGAGGCGATTAGTCAAATTCTATCTTGACTGTCTCCTGGTTTTCTACCAAGGACATTGGTGCAGTTTTGCACCCGGGCATTAAACAACCATGCCCTTTTGGAAAAAATCTAAGAAATATCATGTCTCCCAAATTCCTGATAAAGGAAATCTGATGGGAGACATACCAACTATGGAGGAGCCTAACATCTCGCTCCAGAAGTTTTCTGTCATCAAAGATATGGCAGATGAAAAATCCAGCGATCTTAGTCACAGCAAATATTGTGACATTACGTCAAAGAACACCAAGAAGAGCGCATTCAGCCTGCTGACCCGCCTGCGCTCCAAAAATATCCGTAAAAGGTATGTAACTAATAATTCTCATACATTGCTCAGATATCCAGAGCTGTGGTATAACAGTCACTAGATCTTTAATTCTCCCCATATCTTCACAGAAACTTTGGCAGCAGCGCTGTGATCGGCGCTAGAGAACTGGATCGCTATTTTCCAGATAGACGGTTGAGACTATATGTTGCCACCTGGAATATGGAGGGAAAGGTGAGAAGTAATGTACAATATTTATTGTGACCCATCAGTATGCCCGAGCTCAAGTTGGATGAAATGGGCCAGTAACCATGTCTCTTTAGTTTGTAGTTGAATATCACATAGACAGGTTATATTCTACCCTATGTCAGTTGAGTTGGCGCTCTTTGTATACAATATTAATGTTTGTATATTTTGAACAGGATTACCCGCAAAATGTGGAGGATCTGCTGTTACCATCAGATGATACGAAAGACATTTATGTTATTGGCGTTCAGGAAGGATGTCCAAACAGGTAAGTCTTCTCAGGTTGTCTTACACCAGCCTATGACTGCAGATGGACAGCAGGGCGGCTGATACAAATTCTCTCTCAATGCTCTACTTATTGTATTATCACTCCTTAATTTTCAAAATGTATCCCCAGAGGTTATTATATGGAGTGTTGATACAGATGAGTTGAGTATCTTAATCTTGTGTCATTTATTAATATGTAAATCTGAAATTGTGTCTTCTTGTAGACGGGAATGGGAGATAAAATTACAGGAGACCCTTGGACCACACTATGTATTATACCACTCCTCCGGGCTCGGAGTCCTGTATCTCACCATCTTTGTTCGACGGGAACTAATCTGGTTCTGCTCAGGTAAGATTCACATTCCTACATCTACATAAGAAGTCTTGAATGTAGTCATTAGCTGGAACATCTTATTTAGTTATTAGAATTAGATGCCTAAGAGCTTGGCTCTCAGATTCTTGACTTCTGAGTATTGGAGATCTAAAAGTTCACACCACAGTTACAAAGTATGAAATTATGTTCTAGTAATATTTCCATAGTTTAATTGGAAATAATTGCTATTCCATTGTTGCATGTAGTACTCTTAACCACTGACCTGTCTTTTTGTGTTTAATTTCTTATACAGAGGTAGAGCACACCCATGTAACAACCAGGCTATTCCACCATGTGAAAACTAAAGGAGCCTTGGGTGTTGCCTTCACCGTCTTTGGAACATCTTTCCTTTTTATTAATTCACATCTGAGATGTAAGTATTTACAATATTAATATATGACCATGTACAGTTTTACTTTGTATAAAATTGCTGCTATTTGATAATTAACTGAAATATATGGGATGATATGAAGAGATCTGTACTTATAATGTTTTGGTAAAAATAAAAGGTTTGTTCCAGTTTGATCAAACTTTTTCTAATCTATCAATCTCATTCTATGTTGTGAGTGGCCAGTAATACAGATACACGCAGGTACAATTAGTGCAGGAGGGGGTGGCGGCGGCTGGTTTCAGTTGCGCCGCCTCCCCCTCAGGGAGGCAGCAGGGCGGACGGTGCGGCCGTATAATCCCTCACACCCACCCCTCCTCTCCATTAGCGGCGGTGGCGCGCTGCAATGTGTTTTTTTGAAAATAATATGCGATTCGGGCCGCCCATATGATCATCCGCCACTGCTAATATGTATTTTTTTGTTGGCAGTTGGGGCAGTCAACAAGAGGATCCAGGACTATAAAACCATCACTGAGGGTCTCCGTCTGCCTCAAATTATTCCGGAAAGAATCAACTCCAATGCCTGTGAGTATTACTTATGTGGTTGAACCTATGGATCCTTTTATCTCTCTATTTGTATCCGTTGAGTCTAATGCAGTCATGTGCTCTAATTTTTTTATTCTACAGTGGACGTCACCAGCCGCTTTGATCGGGTGTTTTGGTTTGGAGACCTCAATTTTCAACTTAAAGAGGACAGAAAAAATGTGGAATCTCTTCTGCAGAAGATCCAAGGAAAAGATATGTCCAGTCTCCTCAAACACGACCATCTGAATGAAGCCAAGAACAATGGTATATTTACTAGTAGACCAGTATATCATCGGTGCGGGTCCGACACCTGGACGCTGCACCGTTAAGCTGCTCCAGTGGCCTGCGGGCACCGGATGTTATGCCACACAATGCTATGTACGGAGCCGGAAGCAGTTGGCTCCTTATATAGCATAGCTGCCATGATGCATAACTGCAGGTCTGCCTCCTATTCACTTGCCAACTGCATCCGACATGTACATCCGGTGCTCAAAGGCACCGGACCAGCTGATTAGTGCAGGGTCCGGGTGTCGGACCACCACAGATCATGTACTGATGACCTATCTGGTGAGTATGTCATCAGTTGTCAGAAGTTGGAAAACCCCTTTAATACCACAACCACTTCCACAGATTAATACAAATCACTGACATGATGGTTGATATGTTCCCCAAATTCTTATATAGTGCTAAAATTATCAATTGCTCCTTTTTTTTTTAATACTGACAACTTTTTTTTCTTTCAACTTAAGGGTCCATATTTCTAGGGTTCAAGGAGCACACCATTGATTTCCTTCCTACATATAAGTTTGACATTGGCACAGACACCTATGATACATCAGCAAAGCAGAGAATTCCATCATATACGGTAAGATATCTTATTTCCAGGTCTACAGAGCTTGAGAGACAATAGAATCCATGGGCCAGAGCACCCATTATATAATGAATCCCCTCCCCCAATGTAATGAATTGTTATTATTATAGCTGGAAGAGTAATTTCTTATGAACAAAGCTTTCAGTTAATTTTACTTTTATGTAGTGAGTTTGTCATCACAGTTTCCCAGTGTAATATGTTGTTGCCCAGCATGGGTCAAGGATACTTATTTAATGAAATCTGTGTGACCAAGTCAAACCTAAAATACAATAAAGTCTCAATATTCTGCAATATAAATAAAGTAGGCCCAACATTTAGGTCTATGTTGTTTTGCAGTTTAATAATCTATTATAATATGATTTCACTAATGATATTTGTTATTTTCATGACCTCTACAGGACAGGGTGTTGTTTAAAAGCCAATGTGAGGGAGATGTACGAGTCCTGAGATACGACTCTTGCCCTGTTTTGAAGACCTCAGACCACCGACCTGTTTTTGGCATCTTTGAAGTAAAGATCAGGCCCGGTTCAGATGAGTAAGTCATGTTTTCCTCCATATTGTTCGTATGATACTTTCAGTAGCCGTCATTGCTACATGGTCCTTATAGCCAGAGCTCACACTTTGGGGCAGGTGGCTGTACACCTTGGTAACAGTACTGGAGGATTATAGGATGTGAAACTAAGCAAAGTGTGGTTACCTGCTAACATTATCATATGTCTTACATAAATATATTTCTCATTCCAGCATCCCCTTGGCTGGTGGACGCTTTGATCGTAAAATCTATGTAACGGGCATTAGGAGGAAAGGACAAAAAAAGTAGCTGCATCTGTTCATGTCCTTACAGGTAAGAGCTTTGTAGTTGTCTATTATGTTTGCGGTGAAAATGTTCTTCCATCTCTTAGGTTTTCCTCTGTATCTGTAATTTATTTTATCAACTAATTTAACTAAAGTGTAAATAAGTATTTTCAATCTTAAAATTCCAACTCCTTGTATTCAGACACGTTTTCATTTCTGAATGAAGGTTGTGGGCTTTGGGGAACAACTTCCCCAACTGTAAGCATGTATGTAGTATAGTACAATGAGTTTCCTAAAGGAACCGGTCATCTGAATGGATGGAACAACTGGATTTTATGATGCATTAGCTTCTAAGCAAAAATGATGGATACAAGGAACATTGCTATTGATGGAAGACATTACTTGGCATCTTGCAGGACTCCTAAGGAACAGTTACAATCTCCGGGGCATAAAACATCGGAATATTAGAAAGTTCCGGTAACATGCTGAAGAGCGCAGCTCTAGGTCAGACCCACTGCTTGCATCAACCATCTTCAAGGTTTGTAGTGTGACGCCAAGGATCAATTAAGAAATGTATTTACCTCAAATCACCTTAAAAAGTCTTCTAGATTTTGTGTCTGCTAAGAAACACACATTATAGAACATTAATAGCAAATATTTGTCTTGCAGCATAAACATCAATTCCGCAGTACATCTGGCGAGAATAGCGCTCCCTGTCACCGGAGGAGCCACCATCAATGCTGATAGAAAGGTAAGTTCCTCTGGATGTGTCCCCTCTCTATATTTATCAAGCAGCCTGAATGATCAATATTTAATAGGGTTGTGTGCTTCTCCCCCCAGAACAAGTCAGCAGATATCAACAGAACATCAACACCAATAACAACCAAGGGCAGAATCCGCCATCTTACAAGAATTCCAATGGCGAGACTTAACATTTCTACAACATCTGTCACAGAAGAGACATCAATGTGGTCACCAGGGCATCAATATCACCCAGAAGACCAGGTTCAGAACAGGACAATATGTCATCTCTACTTGTGTCTGTGGAATCCAGATTTTCCACCCCTTACTGATACTACAGTATATACTGTGACATATACCGTAGTTTTTGCTGGATCTTGTATTACCATCATCTTTACCATTATATATTTTGATCCACAAAAACCTTAAATAAATCTTTAACATCAATCCATAAGTGTGACTGGTAATTGTTATGTGCGCGGCTGCAACTTAACACAGTGTATACATTTCACCTAACCGACCCTTCACAGCGCTATTTGTGTGACATCGCGTTTAATCCAGTGGTAGGTGACAGGACATTGTATCATATGTACACAATACAGAGTGTATGGAACGTGCCGCCATATGTACTGGATTATATACTTTAGGACAAAGAGTGCTAGGAGATGTAAAACATTGATATATTTGATAGTTGCTTAACCACTTAAGGACGCAGCCTAGTTCGGGACTTAGGGCTCAGAGCCCATTTTTCAAATCTGACATATTTAACTTTATGTGGTAATAATGTCGAAATGCTTAAACCTATCCAAGCGATTCGGAGATTGTTTTCTTGTGAGACATTGGGCTTTATGTTAGCTGTAAAATTGTGTTGATATGTTCAGTGTTTATTAGTGAAAAATTGCAAAATGTAGAGAAAATTTAGAAAAAATAGAATTTTTCTAAAGTAAAAAATGCATCTGCTTGTAAAACAGATGGTTATACCAACCAAAATATTTACTAGTTCACATTTCCCATAATTCTACTTTAGATTGGCATGATTTTTTGAACATAAACAGCAATTTCTCATATTTTTAAGAAAATTTCAAAAGCCTTTTTTTTAAGGTACCTGTTCAGTTCTGAAGTGGCTTTGAGGCACCTATGTATTAGAAACACCCACAAAACTTCCAGTTTTAAAAACTAGACCCCTCAAAGTATTCAAAACAGCATTTAGACAGTTTTTTTTAACCCTTTAGGCATTTCACAGGAATTAAAGCAAAGTGGAGGTGAAATTTGCAAATTTCATTTTTCTTGCTGAATTTAATTTTATTCTATTTTTTTCTGTAACACAGAAGGTTTTACCAGAGAAACACTACTAAATATGTATTTTACAGATTCTGCCGTTTTTAGAAATGTCCCACATGTGGCTCTAGTGTGCTCTTGGACTAAAACACAAGCCCCAGAAGCAAAGAAGCACCTAGTGCATTTTGGGGCCTCATTTTTATTAGAATATATTTTAGGCAGCATGCCAGGTTTGAAGAGGTGTTGAGGTGCCAAAAAAGTAGGAATCCCTCAAAAGTGACCCCATTTTGGAAACTGCACCCCTCAAGGAATTCATTTATGGTTGTTGTTACCATTTTGACCCCACAGTTTTTTCACAGAGCGTCTTTGAATTTGGCTGTGAAATTAAAAAGATGAAATTTTTTCCAATAAGATGTCATTTTTGATCAAAATTTCTTATTTTCGCATGGAACAAAATGCCCCATTTTGTTGCCCAATTTGTCCTGAGTGCAGTAATATCCCATTTGTGGTGATAAACTGCCGTTTGGGCCCATGGGAGGTCTCAGAAGGAAAGAAGCGCTATGTGTTCTTTGGAGTCCAGATTTTGCTGGATTGGTTTTCGGGTGCCATGTCGAATTTGCAGAGCCCCAGAGGTATCAAAGCAATGGAAACCCACCAGAAGTGACCCCATTTTGGAAACTAAACCCCTCAAGGAATTCATTTATGGGTGTTGTGACCATTTGGACCCCACAGTTTATTCTCAGAATTTATTTGAAATGGGCTGTGAATTAAAAAAAATGTGTGATAAACTGGGCCCATGGGAGGGCTAAGAAGGAAAGGACCACCATTTGGCCTACTGGGGATTTTCTGGTACTAAGTCATGTATGCAGAAGCCCCTGAGGTACCAGTACAGTTGAAACCCCCGAGAAGTGACCCCGTTTTAAAAACTACACCCCTTAAGGCATTCATCTAGAGGTGTAGTGAGCATTTTGACCCCACAGGTATTGTTTAAAAGATAATGCGCAGCAGATAGTGCAGAGTGAGATTTGCAATTTTCTATACATATATGCCATTTCAGTGTCCGATATATTGTGCCCAGCATGCGCCACCGGAGACATACATCCCATAAACTGTAATGTGGGTTCTCACGGGTACAGCAATACCCTACATGTGGATGTTAACAGCTGCCTGGGCACACAGCATGGCCCAGAGTGTAAAGATGAGCGGGATAAGCTGTGCGGAGTGCATCATGGTAAGTAAAACTGGGGTAGATTGAAAATCAACGGACGTATGATACATTTTAAAACACTTTCATACAGAGCCCTGGTTTATCGGGACACGTGTTATATTGATATATTGTGTCTTACCTTATCCCCCTCTTATAGCAGACTTTGCACTTCTTTTGACTTTTTCCCTTCTTGCCAGTTTGGGGAACTCCTCCTGGAAAGTATTGCCCTGGTACGATGCGTGTTGCCCTGCTTCCAGAAGTACTTGGTGCCCCCCTTCATGGTCCCTAAAGATTAGGTTCTTGATAACCACCTCTTGAAATTCCAGGAAAGTTCCCGCCTGGCCTTTACATCGATGTAGTACGTACGCATTGTACAATGCAATCTGAATGATGTGCATGGCCAGCTTCTTATACCACACCGCATGGCACTGTAGGGCTTCAGGACTTGACCTGACAAGTCCACCCCTCCCATGTACCTATTGTAGTCCAGGATGCAGTCTGGTTTGGGGTTCTCTGTACTGGTACCTCGTACAGGTACATGGGCACTGGTATGGCCATGTATTGTTGTCAATACAACGACATCTCTCTTGTCCTTGTACTTAACACACAATATGTTGCTGCTAGAATGTGCCCTGCTTCCACCCCTTCTTGTTTGCCCAAGCAGTGTCTTAGGGAGGTGTAATGTCAGGATAGGGAGACAGACAGGTGAGCCCTAATCTATCCGCCACTCAGACCCTGCCTACTTTCACAGCCCGTCCTAGGCGACGGCGTACAAATGGGCGACGGTCCATACGCTCAATATGTGCACGACAGACAAACAAGACAAGGGTACACAAAAGCAAAGGGAAGTGGGGCAGTTGCCCACGGCAAAACCGTGAGCAACAGAGTAGTGGATGAGCCGAGTCAAACCAGGAGTGTACGTGGTAACAAATGCAGAGCAGGAGAATAGTCAGTCAAGCCAGGGTCAATATGAAGCAGAGGTCAATGGTAACAGCAGGAACAGCAGAGCCAGGAAACAAGAGAATCACAGGCAAAGGACAAGCATCAAATTAAGTTATAAGTAGACCAAGGGCGGGAGCTAGAACCGTCTGGCCAGGCTGCGATAGGCTCTCCCACTCCTCAGCCTACCAGCCTGAGTGGTAGCAGATCGAGTCACTCTAGCAGACCTAGACACAGATGCAGGCTTATTAACCACGGGCGTTGACACAGAAGCTGTGTCAGGCAAATCCTTCACAGGAGGCCTCTCCGATTTCTTCTAGCAGTGCCGCATGCCACAGTACTTCTGGAAGCGAGGCACTTGAAGAGTAGGACGCTGGTATAAAAATTATCCAGTTAGAGGTGGTAAACCTGGTCCAGCAGTGGGTGCACCAAATCCCACCCAATTTTTGCGTTAACTCCCAGTAAGGGGAGGCATTCTAAGGGCTGAATACTGCTGTCCTTGTAAGTATACCCTGATGCACTCTCGCACAACTTATACATCTTCACGCCATACCTTGCCCTCTTACACGGCAGGTACTGGTGGAATTGAAGCCTCCCTTTAAAATGGACCAGGGACTCATCAATAGAAATACAATTCTCGGGGGTGTATGCTTTGGAAAACCGGGCACTAAAATGGTCTAATAGGGGTCTCCGTTTATACAAACGGTCAAAACTGGGGTCATCTCGGGGTGGGCGCTGCTCATTATCAGTATAATGTTAGAAGCGAAGTATTGCCTCATAACGCATCCTGGACACGGCCATACAGTACATTGGGGTATGGTATAAGAAAAAGCCTCTATTTTTTTTATTTTTAGTTACCAGTTTAGTTCTGAAGTGGCTTTGGGGGGGCCTATATATTAGAAACCCCTATAAAACACCCCATTTTAGAAACTAGGCCCCTCAAAATATTCAAAACAGCATTCAGAAAGTTTATTAACCTTTTAGGTGTTTCACAAGAATTTAAAGCAAAGTAGAGGTGAAATTTACATATTTCTGTTTTTTTGTAAGAAAATTGTTTTTATTCCTTTTTTTTCTGTAAAACAGAAGGTTTTACCCCGAGAAACACTACTCAATACTTATTGCCCAGATTCTCCAGTTTAGAGAAATATCACAGATGTGGTCCTAGTGTGGTAATGGACTGAAGCACCGGCCTCCGAAGCAAAGAACCACCTAGAGGATTATGGGGCCTCCTTTTTATTAGGCACCATGTCCGGTTTGAAGAGGTCTTGTGGTGCCAAAACAGTGGAAACCCCCCAAAAGTGACACTATTTTGGAAACTAGACCCCTTGAGGAATTCGTTGTAGTTTTCATGGGGTGCATGTGACTTTTTGATCAGTTTTTGTTCTATTTTTTTTATTTTTTTAAAACAATCCAATTTTATTGATACGAACACAGAAATGAAATAACACATTAACATTCACATTACAATTTTCCAACATCGTATACAATAGTGACAGCATATCAGGAAATCCCCAACTTCCCCCCTTTCCCCCCTCCCTGCACAGCCCCCCACTATATCTCCGCCCTTTGTTTCTAGTACCATTCCTGGTCAGAGCACATGTCTCTTATCAAGTTTCCCCACCACCCCTTCTTTGCTCCAGACTCTATCACCTCCAGTTCCTCAGACGACTCTCGCACTTAGTCTGCTCAGTTCAGGTGACAGCACCTCAGGACAGGCCAACCATCTGCTCCATTGTTTCTCAATTTTTTTTTCCGTGCCCCTTTTAGAAAATATCTTATGCTCCATCAGGATATTATAGTTCAACATTCCTACAATTTCCCTCATCCTTGGTGGCTCCGCGTCCAGCCAGTGTTTAGCAATGCATTTCCTCGTTTGATATAATATCTTGGCAATTGCCAGGCTTGCCATTCTGTCACTCTCCAATTCTCCCACCGCTCCCAACAACATAACTTTAGGGTCTGCCGCCAATTCCCGACCATACACCTGCTTTATCAGGTCCAATATTTCCCCCCATAGGGTCCTCAGGGCCTCACATGACCAAAACATATGCAATATGTCTGCCTTCTCCTCCGTGCACCTAGGACATTTAGCATCCGCTCTAATACCCATCTGTTTTAATACCCACGGGGTGCGGTACACTCTGTGTATCAGGAAGAGTTGTGATCTCCTCTGCGCCAGACTGAGCGTTAAGTGACATGTGGACGCTAATATCTCCTCCCACTCCTCCTCGGTCAATGGACCGACATCCTGTTCCCATTTCGCTTTTACCAGCACCATTGGGTTTCCCAAGTGTTTGGACAGTAAGCTCCTTTACGCCATTGAGATCAGGCCTTTGGTCGTGTCAGCCCGTCCCACATACTCTAGGACCCCAAGAGCACAGACCGTCAGGTCCACCACATGCGCCTGCGCCTGTAGGGCATGATGGATCTGCAAATATTGGTAAAACATATTGTGCTCCAGTGGAAATAGGTCTTTCAACTGCTGAAATGATCTCAGCCCGTTATCATCATACAGGTGTTGTAATCGCCTAACCCCTGCCGATTCCCATTTTTGCATGCCCTCTAATTGGTATAATTCCCACAAGACCGGATTATGCCATAGGGGAGTATATTTGGTACACATTCCCACTCCCAGTATCTGTTTGCACTGCCACCATATTTTATGTATCAGGAGTAACGTTGGTTTAGCACTCGCCAATCTCTTAAAGGTATGCGCTTCCAGACCCTCTAGTGGGTTGAGTCCTCCCCCCAAATATGACAATAAACGTGCACTGGAGCCCCAGGTCTCTGTGTCCTCCCACCCCTTAAATTGTTGGCTCTGGGCAGCCAGGTAATATATCCAGGCATTTGGCAGCGCTACCCCCCCTTCGTCTTTAGGCAATTGCAATTTCTCCAATTTAATCCTTGGAACCCATTTTTTCCAGACCAGATCCCGAAAGAGATTGTGCAATCGTCTGAACCAGTGCTTAGGTATCCATACTGGGGAGTTATGAAGAATATATAAAACTTGAGGCAT
The DNA here is from genome assembly GCF_050947455.1 of Rhinoderma darwinii. Taxonomy (NCBI): domain Eukaryota; kingdom Metazoa; phylum Chordata; class Amphibia; order Anura; family Rhinodermatidae; genus Rhinoderma; species Rhinoderma darwinii. The sequence goes on from NW_027461715.1 coordinate 137,023, forward strand.
AAGGATCATCTTGATTAGATTAGTCCTCCCCAGAGCAGAGAGCGGGAGCCTGTTCCAGGCATCCACCTTATGTTTCACCTTGAGCAGCAGTGGTGAAACATTCAAAGACATATAGTCTTGGACCCTAGCCGTCACCTTATCCCCTAGGTACGTAAATTCAGAGACTATCGGAATCCGGGGTCCCACTCCAGTATCTACCATATTCACCGTGTCAAGTGGCATCAGAGCAGACTTGGTCCAGTTAATATTTAATCCCGAGAACTCCCCAAACCTTGTGATCGTATCCATTACTACCTTCAGTGTATTCTCAGTGTCCGTCATATATATTAAAATATCGTCTGCATATAGTGAAATTTTTTCCTCCATTTCTCCATATTGCAAGCCTCTTATATGCTCCTCCTGCCTTATGAGGCACGCCAGTGGCTCTACCGCCAAGGCGAATAGCAATGGTGACAGTGGGCACCCCTGGCGCGTACCCCGGGCCAGTGAAAATTTCTCGGACATTGCACCATTTACCCGTATGCGGGCTTTAGGGGCCACATACAACAACTGTACCCACTTCACGAAGTTAGGGCCGAATCCCATCTTTTCTATTACTCGCCATAGGTACCCCCATTCTACGCAGTCAAACGCTTTTGCGGCGTCTAACGTTAGCACCGCCCTTCCTCCTTGATCATCCAGTGTCGCCTGAAGTTTTAAAAACAGCCGCCTGAGGTTGACAGCCGTCGATTTGGAGGGCATGAACCCCGATTGGTCTTCATGCACAACATGCTGTACCACCCTGTTCAGCCGCAGGACCAATATCTTTGCCAAAATCTTGACATTCGATGTCAACAAGGATATTGGTCTGTAGGACTCCGGTAATTGACTGTCTTTCCCCTCTTTTGGGAGAACCACTATCGTAGCCTCATATAGGGAGTCTGGTATTTTACCTCTGTCAAAACTATCCTGCAAAGTACTCAAGTATTCTGGCGCTAGTTCCGTCCCATATTCCTTATAGATTTCCCCCGGTAACCCATCTGGACCCAGAGCTTTCTCATTTGCCATATCCCTTATCACCTGTTCCAACTCCTCCAGTGAAATAGGTGCCTCCAAGCTTTCACAGTCCTCCCGGCCCAAGGTAGGCAAATTAATGTTTCCCAGGTACTCGTCCAATTGCTGTGTGTCGTAATGCACTTTGGATGTATACAGGTCAGTATAAAACCGCTGAAATATTTGCAAGATTTGCCCCGTGTGTGTCTCCACCCTCCCCCCTCCCCCCTAAGGCCATGAATGAAATTATTACTCCCATGCGGCTTTGCCATCCTAGCGAGTATTCTCCCCTGTCGTTTCCCCTTCTTCATAATATTTCTGTTTAAGGAACAATCGTTTATTATCCACCATTGTTAGTTGGTGATTTTTTAACAACGTCTGTGCCTCCACCCAATGTCTAAGTGTCTCCTCGGACCCCTCTTCTACATGTCTCCCTTCTGTTTCTGTCACCCGAACCTCTAAACTTTCTCCCAATTGCCTAGATTTAGTTTTAATTTGTTTAATATGTTGAATGAATACTCCCCTCAACCATGCTTTCATGGCATCCCATAACACCCCTCGCAGCACTGACTCAGTATTAAAATTTAAATATTCTTTAACCAGGTTCCGTATTTCCCCGCCATCTATCAATCTTAGCCAAAACGCATTCAGCTTCCAATTCCCGGGGTTCCTGGTATGCCTTACACCCACTTCCATCGTCACCGCCATCGGAGAGTGGTCTGACAACGCCCTCTGTAGGTATTCAATTTGCGCTATGTACGGCACTGCTGAAGCTGAGCATGCTACCAAGTCCATTCGCGAAAGTGACTGAAATGTGGATGATGCACACGAGTACTACCTCACCCCTGGAAGTTTATCTCTCCAAATATCCCGCAGACCCAATTCCTCCATTAATCTTCCAAAGGCAGTCAGGTCTCCTCTTTGCCCCCTCCTCCCCTATGAAACCTATCCAACCCTTCAGACATCACTGCATTAAAATCCCCCATCACGATTAGCGGTACCTCAGGCCACCTGGAGAGTTTCTCCGTAACTCGTTTCAGTACAGTGCTAGAATAAGGCGGAGGGATATACAGCACTACTAGAATACAGTTTTTGTTCTATTTTTAAGAGGCGTGGTGACTAAAAAGCAGCAATTCTTCTATTGTTTTTTATTCTATTTTTTTTACAGCGTTCACCGTGCGCTATAAACGACATATTCACTTTATTCAGCATGGCGATACGATTACGGCGATACCAAATGTTTATAGGTTTTTTTATGCCTTATGGTGTTTGCACAATAAAATAATTTTTATTAAAAATCATTTACTTTTTGTGTTGCCTTATTCTAGGAGCCATACAGTTTTTGTCTTTTTTTCCATCAGGAAAGCCGTGTGAGGACTTGTTTTTGCGTAACGAACGGTAGTTTCGATCAGTACCATTTTTAGGTACATGCGACTTTTTGATCTCTTTTTTTTCCATTTTTTGAGAAGTGAAGTGACCAAAAAACTGTGATTCTGGTATGGTTTATTATTATTTTCTTTTACGGCGTTCACCGCGCGGGATAAATAACTAAATACTTTTGTAGTTCAGGCGGTTACGGATGCGGCGATATCAATTATGTATAGTTTATTTGTTTATTTATTTATTTTTATTAATAATAAAAGACTGATAAGGGAAAAGGGGGGATTTTTACTTTTGTTACTTTTAAAACTTTTATTTTCTTATTTTTACACAACTTTTTTTTAACTTTTTTTAACTTTATTACTTTGTCCCACTAGTGTACTTGAGGGCAGGAGGCCCTGATCCCTATTCTAATACACTGCACTATATGCGGAGTTCAGTGTATTACAGCTGTCAGCTACTCACTGACAGCAAGGCTTCCATAAATGGCATAGCTGGATGCCATTGTTAGGCGTCCGGTTGCTATAGCCACCATCGCCAGCCGCTATCGTGTAGCGGGCCGATGATGGCAGCTTAACCCCTATAAGCCGCTATCGCTACTGAAAGCGGCTTCCAAGGGGTTAATCAGCGGGGACACAGCGATCAGTCTCCGCAGAAGGAGCTGCGGCGACTGCTGTACGAGTTAGCAGCTGTTGCAGCTCCTGTATGTGTCGGGAAGACGGCCGAAATGGCCGTTCCTCCCGCGACATACTATTCCAGTGCTGAGCGCGAACGATGCACTTAGCACGAAGGAATAGTACGTCGCTGAGCGCGAAGGGGTTAAGCATCAGTTTCCTAAAATGTAATATTAGACTCCCTTTACAAGCGGCGACAATACGATTAAGCAAATATTTTCTTTACGTTTCCCAGTATATAATATGGTACAATAAATGGTGCCGTGAAAAAGTACAACTTGTCCTTCAAAAAACAATCCCTCATACGTTTTTTTGGGACCAAAAAATAAAAACTTATGGCTTCTGGAAGTTGGGGAGGAAAGAGCGAAAATGAAAAACCAAAAATAACTGTAAAAGTCAGGGGTTAAATATGAGGTTATAGGTAAGATAAGTAATAATTCATGGCGTGATATATTTAGTAAAGTCCAGTTCATCTCATTCCACTATTGGACAGGAATAGTTGGTACACTGAAACTTGTAGAATTTCTAATTCTCTTGATGTAGGGATAGGAATCTTGGACAATATGGGTGTAAGTATTAAAGGGGTTCTCTGCAAATAAACCTTGATCACTGTAAAATAAAAAATGTTATACAACTTTATAATATCCTTTGTGCTAAAATTTCTGTTTTAACTTTTGCTGTAATGGGATGAAAACACGGAGTGAAAACCCAAAGAAGCCAAATACTTCTCATGGATAGTAATATGCTACAATTGTATCCAGGCTAAGCAATCATCTGTAAACTAAACAGCATGGACTCTAAGGCCTCATGCACACGACTGTAATGGCTTTTATTCTACTCAAATACGGATCCCTAGTCATCCAAACTCATCTGCGACTCATTCGCATATAGGCACGCTGTCCGCAAATACGTACCGTCATGCATCCTTAGTACATCCGCATTTACGGATCCGCAAAAAAAAGAAATGGGAGTCTACAAATGATGTCACCACTATGTCGCAACCCCTTGAAAAGGTCACATGATCGCTCTGGCACCATTTTCTCTGGCATTTGTGCTTTGTGAGAGCTCTGATGGAATCCTCGGCTGATATAACTTTGGTTTCTGGCATTTCTTTCGTTGCAAGGATGCACTACCCACGTGTGGTTCATGCTCTCATGCTCTTCTGGACTGGCTCGTCTCTCGGCGATTCGGACAGTAAGCTATGCTGGAAGAAGAACCGAAGAGGAGGAGGAGGTACTGGGTTCACCCCATTGTCTCCCAACAGCCCAGAAAGGTGCATTTCCATACCCTGTATGCAGACCTGCGGCAGCACACGGACAAGTTTCACAACTTCTGCTACATGTCGATTTCCAGCTTTGACCGACGGTGCATCTCGGAGGAACGGCTCATCGTTTCTCTCAGGTAAGAACACCAAATGTCCCTTTTGTCCATTGCGGCCATGTCACCTTGCTACAGGTAGTATAACCGTAGTTGTCCCCTGTGCCCATTGCCGCAATGTCTCACTGCTACAAGTAGTATATAATTGTAGTTGTCCCCTGTGCACATTGCCGCCATGTCATAATGCTACAAGTAGTATATAACCGTAGTTGCCCCTGTGCCCATTGCCGCCATGTCACTCTGCTACAAGTACTATATAACCCTGGTTGTAGCCTTTGCCCATTGCCACCATGTCACCCTGGTACTGCTAGCACTAATTATTATAAATATTTTTTTCACAGATTCCTGGCAACAGGGAACTCATTTGCATCACTGCATTTTGAATTTCTACTTGGGTGTTCCACCATTTCACAGATCATCTGTCTGACCTGCGAAGTCATCTGGCAGCGACTGAGAGCGACGATGATGCCACAGCCCAAGGCACAAGACTGGTTTCGGATTGCCGAGGGCTTTTACCAACAATCACAGTTTGCCAACTGTGTTGGCGCACTGGATGGTAAACACATTAGTGTGAAGAAGCCACCTCACTCATGGTACCTAGATTTCAATTACAAGCAGTATTTATTGGTGATGCTGTTCGCCTTGGCTGACAGCAACTACCAGTTTGTAATTGTAGATATAGGGGCCTATGGGAGCTCTTCAGATGCTGGCATCTTCAGGGCTTCCAGAATGGGTGAACGGCTTCAGTCCAAACAGCTCTCCGTTCCAGAACCGAGACAACTGCCTGGATCTACTGGACCTCCTGCCCCATTTCTCATCGTGGCAGATGAAGGATTTGGACCATATATTCTACGTACAGCACACATGGAGCTGAGCCTGCACCATAACCAATGGGCTGAAACTCTCCTGTAGCGGCAGGGACCAGACTGAGGTCTGATCTCCGGCAATTAACTCCCTAAATGGTGCGGTCAATTGCAACTGCAGCATTTGGTTGGTTTGTACGCTATCTGGATCCATGTGACGCAATTGCGGGGGTGGCGATGTTTGCTATGGCAACTGTAGGCCTAACAATAGCCTACTGCTTGCCAAGTACAGAAGCCTATTAGGACCTACTAAGATGCGGGACCTAATAAGCTTGCTGTCAGTTTATGACTGACAGGTCTAATACACTGCACTATGTATGTAGTGCAGTGTATTCGAATAGCGATCAGGTCTTCAGGCTTTCAAGTCCCCTAGTAGAAAAAAATATTTGAAAAAAAATAGTTTAAAGTTGCATAAACTAAAAAAACGCCTTTTTTCCCATAATAAAAGTTTTATTATAGGAAAAAATTGAAAACATTAAAAAAGTACACGTATTTGGTATCGCCGCTTCCTTAACGTCCCCAACTATAAAACTTTAACATTCATTTTCCTGCATGGTGAACGCCATAAGTTTTTTTTATAGAAAAGAATGCCAGAATCACAGATCAGCTCGCCACCCAATTCACTGATTGTGACTAAAGAGTAAAATGTATATACTTTATTAATATCTCGCTAAAATCAGGGGTACATTCACCACCGTGACAAAAGCCCAATGTGCTCAAAAATTTATTTGAAAATGATTTTATATTTTATTCACTGATTCTATTGTAAACCCTGCAAAATGAATATTTTCGTATGATATATGGTGTTAGAACGTTTAAACATTGGTGTAACAGTGAATCACTCCCAGACATGTACTGGAGTAACCAGGAAAAGGATTCCTGAGAACCACAGTGTCAGGGTAAAGATATCGATAACACTGCCACCTACGCTAAATTCCCCTTCTCATATTGAACCTACATGTTTCTATCTCAACATTTCATCAGGGGTCTTATTCATTATAGAGCTAGCTACTACGCCAGCAACATTAAATTGTGCAAACATTTCATTCCATATGCACAAACACAAAGCGTACTCACATTCATATTAGCGCCACTCTTCTCTCTGGGCTATATATAACTTATACTCCGCCCCCTATGCTGAGGCCAAGCCCCCATATCGACCAATCATCGTCACATGCGCAAGCAGTGACTTGCGGATATTTAATGCCGGGCGCGTCATGTGACATGCCCACCATACACATCCACCATACACGCATGCGCAGAGTAGGGGAGCGGGGCGTATCTGGCTGCAGCCTCAAGCCTTTCCTATCTAGAAGGAGGAGTAACCTATTCCTATGGGAACAAAGGACGCTGCCCAGCTCCAGACAGCGTCCTGGCACACCACTATAATCCGTGCATAAGTAATCCGGCACTATAGGAAGTGAATTAAGAAAGGTATTAAATTGACCACCAGTAGATTAATCACAAGTTGATTAACCACTAGTATTGGGGAACCTAGAAGATAGACATAGATAAAGCCCCAAAACCAATACAGAAGGATAGGCAAATATATAAATGACTGGACTCATATAGATATGAGTTTAGATAAAGCATGTATAATTTATCTGCTCGTTTAGCCCATCTGGTTGTATACATGCTAACCTATAGATCCACTGGGCTTCTTTTCGCAGGATCAAGTTGTCCCAATCCCCACCTCGTTTAGGTGGACACACCAATTCTATTGCCTGAAAATGAAGACATTCAGCGTTTCCTTGATTTTTCTCATGTACATGTTTGGATACGGGGGTATCACTTGTATTTTTCACGTGCCCTACATGTTCTCTAATACGCCAATGAAATTGCCGAATGGTCTTACCTACATAATTCAGTGGGCATGGACACGTGATCAAATACACAACCCCCGCTGTTCTACAATTAACAAAGTCCTGAATGTCGTATTCAATTAACAGGTTCCCGACCGCTGGCTGTAAATATACGGCCAGCGGTCAGGGTTTCTAAAGTCCGGCGTATAGTATATATACGGCCGCACTTCAGAGACTGTGCACGCGCGATCGCGTGCACACAGCTCTATGCCCTGGCTGTTGCTAACAGCCATGGGCACTGGGCAGAATGTCAGGGGTCAATCTTTTGGCCCCTGAACATGTGATCGCTGTGACAACCAATCACAGCGATCACATGCATTTCTGCATAGAAAACAGTGTGCACGCGATCGCGTGCACACAGCCCTGTGCCCTCGCTGTTACCAACAGCTCTGGGCACTGGGCAGAGTATCAGGGACCAATCTGATGGTCCCTGAACATGTGGTCGCTGTGACAACCAATCACAGCGATCACATGCATTCCTGCTTATAAAACAGTGTGCACGCGATCGCGTGCACACAGCCCTGTGCCCTCGCTGTTACCAACAGCTCTGGGCACTGGGCAGAGTATCAGGGACCAATCTGATGGTCCCTGAACATGTGGTCGCTGTGAAAACCTATCACAGCGACCACATTTGTTTTATTTTGACTTTTCTGGCAGTAAATCTCCTGCCTCTTTTCTTCTCCTCAAACATTGTTTCAGTTTGAGGAGAAGAAGAGACTCGGGAGAATTGCTGCCAGAAGAATACAGTTACAGTTACAAAAAAATACAGTTACACTCTAAAACATTCTCTGTATAGATAGATTTCTATCTATCTATACAATCTATCTATCCATCTATCTTTTTTTCTATCTATCTACCTTTCTTTCTTTTATTCTATTAGAATAGGCAGGTAGGGAGTATATAATTATATATATATCCACATATATATAATATATATAGCAATAGCGGTTTATTTTTTTGTTAGCGGTAGTGTAGATATATATAGCAGTTAGTTTGTGTGTTTTATAAAAAAAAAAAAAAAAAAAAAAATTTGTTTAGTTAGTGTTAGTGTTAGTTACGTTATGGCGAGGAAGTTGTTTAACGCCGAGGAGGCATACGCCATGCTGTGGTCTGAGTCGGAGACCGCATCAGAGATGGCGTCCGAGATGGAACCTGTTTTAGGTAGTGACGATGACAGCGTCACTTCAGGTTCATCTTCAGGGGACGTTGTCCCTGATGCAGTCGAAACTGCAGAACATGAAAGCGCAGGGCCAAGTAGCGCTGTGGCACGGGAGAGCCTGGTCCCTCCAGTCCAGGCTCTTGTATGGGCACCTGCCCCATCTTTTGGGCCTAGAATCCACGGATTTACGGCCACTCCTGGCATAACCGTGGACAATACAAATTTTGTCCAAATGGATTACTTCCATTTATTTATAACGGACGACATCCTAAATCAGATTGTCCACGAAACAAATTTATATGCCACGCAATATATAAGGCAGAAACCTTCATCCACCCATGCCAGAGATTGGACGCCCACCAATTTGCAGGAATTAAAAAAAATTTTGGGGCTCACCCTAAATATGGGTATTGTCAAAAAGCCCTCCATTAGGTCTTACTGGTCAACAAGACCCGCCCAAGCCACCCCAGTATATTCTGCAGTAATGCCCAGGTCTCGTTATGAGACAATAATGAGGTTCCTCCACTTCAATGACAACGCACAGGCCCCCCCAAGTACCGATGCAAACCGGGATCGGTTGTTCAAAATAAGACCGCTAATAAATTCCCTGAATAATTTATTTCTGCAACTCTACACCCCTGAGCAGAATGTAAGTGTGGACGAATCCCTCCTCAACTTTCATGGCAGACTTAGCTTTCGCCAATATCTACCTTCCAAAAGGGCAAGATATGGCGTTAAGCTCTACAAATTGTGTGAAAGCGGGTCAGGATATACCACCGCCTTCAGGATTTATGAAGGGCGGGACCGCACAATAAATGTTCCTGGATGCCCCCCTGATCTTTCCACCAGCAGTAAGATTGTGTGGGAGATAATGCAGCCTCTGCTTCACAAGGGGTACCACCTGTACTGTGATAATTTTTATTCTAGTGTGCCCCTGTTTAGGCATTTGCATGCTGCAAGGACTGGGGCATGTGGTACCATGCGCAAAAACCGAATTGGTTTTCCACAGCAATTAGTGGGGAAGCGCATGGTAAAGGGGGACTTCTGTGCTTATGCATCTGAAGAATTGCTGGCGGTCAAGTTCAGGGATCGCAAAGATGTGTATGTGCTAAGCACGATTCATACCACAGGAACAGTGGCAGTGAGGGAAAGGGGGGCAACATCGGACAAGCACAAACCAGTGAGCGTGTCCGAATATAACAAGTACATGGGGGGGGGTGGATTTAAGCGACCAGGTTTTACAGCCCTATTTAGTAAAACGCAAAACTAAAACCTGGTACAAAAAGGTGGCCATTTATTTGTTACAGGTGGCCATCCACAATTCATTTGTGCTCTATAAAAAAAACAGAGGCAGAGACACATACCTGGATTTCCAGGAAAAAATTATTGAAGGCCTCATTTTTGATGTTCAGGACACCCGAGAATGCCCCCAGTCTGAGGATGTCACGCGACTGACTGAAAGACACTTCATCAGTCGCATTCCCCCAACAGCAACCAGAAGCAACCCCCAGAAAAAGTGCCGCGTCTGCAGAAAAGACGGGCACCGCAAAGATTCCCGATATTTCTGTCCCTCATGTCCCTCGCAACCAGGCCTGTGCATTGAGCCATGTTTTAAAAAATACCACACTGTTCTGAATTATTAGATTTTAGTTAATTTGTTGAAAATATATTTGCCCTACATTACGTTTTTATTTTTCCCATGATTTTACTCCAAGGGTGAGGGAGGGAATGGGTGGGGGGTGGATGTCATGTTTGATGTTTTCTAAAGTTCATCTGCTAGAGAGCTCCATTTGCATTAACCTGAAATTTCTTATTTTAGAAAACCCCAAAAAATAAATTCCCATTATACCCCTAGATGAATATTTTGGGATTTCTGCTTCAAGAGCAGATATTTTGGAAGTGTTATAGAAACTCTGTTGAGTTTTGTAAAACCAGCTTTGAAAAAAAGCGATATGTGAAATAATCTTCTTCTATCCTCCGCCCTCCTACATCTCTATGTGATAAATAAGGCCACATATTTGGTATCCCCATGCACGGGAGAAGAGGAAGAATGTGAAATGCGATGAATTTTGTCCGTGGTCTATGCTGTGTGTGAAAAATGCTAGCATAAACTGACGCATTTGCTAAAAAAAAAAGCTAATTTTATTTTGATCCATCTTATTCAAGAAACTTTCAGAAGAAAACTGGACTGTCTAAAAATATGATAAACCCCTTGAAGAAAACCTTGTGGGGTCTACTTGTGTGAATGAAGTCATTTATGGGGTGTTTCTAATCTTTCAGCAGCATTACGCCCACCAGAAAACAGTATGCTGCTATAAAATCAAGTGCAGAATTCCTGGACCAAAAAGCCTCCTTTTATGCCAAGCCCTGGCACATGCCCGCACAGTGAATAAGGCACACATATTTGGTATCCCCATGCACGGGAGAAGTGGAAGAACGTGAAAGGAGATGAATTTTGGCCGTGGTCTATACCGTGTGTGAAAAATACTAGCCTAAACTGACGCATTTGCTAAAAAAGTCCTGATTTTATTTTGTTCCATCTTATTCAAGAAACTTTCAGAAGAAAACTGGACTTGCTAAAAATATGATAAACCCCTTGAAGGAAAACTTGTGGGGTCTACTTGTGTGAATGAAGTCATTTATGGGGTGTTTCTAATGTTTCAGCAGCATTACGCCCCCCAGAAAACAGTATACGGCTATAAAATCAAATGCAAAATTCCTGGACCGAAAAGGCCAAAAAGCCTCCTTTTATGCCAAGCCCTGGTACATGCCCGCACAGCGAATAAGGCACACATATTTGGTATCCCCATGCACGGGAGAAGTGGAAGAACGTGAAAGGAGATGAATTTTGGCCGTGGTCCATACCGTGTGTGAAAAATGCAAGCATAAACTGGCGCAATTGCTAAATTCTTGCATTTTTTTCCAATTTTGCCCACTTTAGAGAAAAAAATAAAAATGATATATACTGACAAATGCCACTAAAACAAAGCCCTATCTGTCCTTTAAAAAGAGTGTAAAATTCAAAGATGAACTTTATTCACCTGCAGAGTTATAGTCATCTAAAGAAGCGCATAGCAAAATTGTGAAATTTGCTCTGGTCATTTAGCTGTAAAACAGCCTAGTCCTTAACCGGTTAAGGTGGCGACACTTTGGAATTTCTTACAAGTCTGAATAAAGTTACAGGCTGTGCAACCCCCACATCTATATGTGCCCAGAACCTTCCGGTCCAACCATGTTCCATGACCAGAGTGTCCTCCCACCAGCCGAGGTACAGATTAGCATAAGTAGGTGCTGCTGGACTCCCCATCGCCGTACCCCGCTGCTGATGGAAAATTCGATCTTCGAAGACAAACATGTTCCTTTCCAACACCAAGTGCAGTAGTTGAAGGACAAAGTCATTTTGAGCCACATATTGAGTGCCTCTTTACATAAGAAAATAGCCCACTGCTTGGCAGCCCAGCCCATGTGGTATCGAGGAATATAATGCCTCTACATCCAAGCTTGCCAGCATAGTTCCTCTTTCCAAAGTAATACCATCAATTTGTTTAAGTACGTCCATCATATCACGTACATAAGATGTCAGACTAAGAACAAAAGGACGCAGGACTACATCAATATATGTGCTGACATCCTGGGTTAGATTATTAATGCCTAACACAATAGGCCTACCACGTAACGGGGGATAACCCTTGTGGATTTTTGATAGACTATTGAAACATGCCATAGTTGGAAATAAGTTCACTGGGATTTATCAGTGCATTACTTTTTGAGTTGAGTAGTATGTCCTCACACATCTTTTTTGTAATCCTCCCTAATCATAATCACGATATTCCCACCCTTATCGGATGCTTTTAAAATTATATTTTGCTTCTTCTCTAACGCAGTTAAAGCCTCACGTCGCAACCCAATTTTTTTTTATAAAAAGTGATCAAAAAGTTACATGTAGCCCAATAAAAACTACAGCTTGTCCCGCAAGTAACAAGCCCTTGCACAGCTTTGTCGATGAAAAAATAAAAAAGTTATGGCTCCTAGAATATGGCAGCCTAAAAAATATACGATTTATGTGATAACGCTGTAAAACATTAAAACCGATATACATGGTATCGCCGTAATCCTATCAACCCGCAGAATAAAGTTAATATGTCATTTATAGCTCATGGTGAACGCCATAAAAACAAATAAAAAACATTGCCAGAATTGCCATTTTTTGGTTACCTTGCTCGCAAAAAATTAAATAAAAACTGATCAAAAAAATCGCATGTACCCCAAAATGGTACAAGTGAAATCCACAAATTGACCCACAATAAATTAGCCCTCACACAGCCGGGTGGAGAAAAAATAAACAAGTTCTGGCTCCCAGAATATGAAGACACAAAAAGTGCAAAGTATATTCCAAAAGCGGATAAGATCGGGCACCATTTATCAGTGCGACACTGGCCAAACATCTATGAATTATTTATTTACTGCATTATTATACCCTCTTATTATATACTGATGTACTCCGCACAGCTCACATATGCCCCCACATTATAAAATGAAATGTCAGAAAAACCCCAAACAGGGGGGCGGAGCTAGCTGTGCTTTGTGATGGTCGCTTGATCCCGGAGCTCCTCACAGAGACACTGACTTCTACAGCTGGAGGGCGATTAAACTGCACAAAATGGTCCGTACGAATAGAGAAAAGTTGTGTGAACCCCGGGGGATACCGAAAGTCGGAAAATCTCAAGCGGAGATGGAGAGATTTCTCCAAAAGAAACATGCTTCCCCGGCGGGTAAAAGCAAGATGGTGCCGGCACCGCTGAACCCGTCAGAAGAGATCAGGGGAGAGGACTCTGATGAAGACAGCTCAGGTACGCAATCTGATGCCGCATGCGGGGTAGACCCTCTCCCTATCACTAGAACCTTTTTCAAAAAAGCCCTGGCCAGTGCAATGTCTCCGATCCTGAAATAATTATTCTCTATTAAGATGGACATTCAACACGTGGGGCAGAGGGTAGCGATATTGGAGGACACTCAGTCGGCCATTATACAGCAGGCAGATGCCTTACAGACCGTAGTGGCCTCGCAGTTCACCCACATGAACCAGGCATACTTGCAGTTAGAGGATCAGGAAAACCGCAGCAGGCGGAAGAATATCAGGCTGCGCGGCATTCCGGAGTCTATCACTGCAGAGGATATTTTACCCACAGTGAGAAACATATTTACGTTGTTATTGGGACAAGACAAGGCAGCGCAAGTTATAATTGAGCGTGCTCACAGAGCACTGAGACCTAAACCGGCAAAGGAAGAACCGCCTAGAGATGTTATATGTGGGCTGCTTAATTTTCTGGATACGGCGGCCATTTTGACGGCTGCGAGAGGGTCTTCGGACCTGAAATTTCCGGACCACAAGATCATGGTCTTTCAGGATTTGGCGGCTAGTACCTTGGCCAAGCGACGAATGTTGAAACCCCTGACCGAAGCCCTGAGATTGCAGAAGATTCCCATTCGTTGGCTGTTCCCATTTGGATTGGCAATTTTAAAAGAGGGAAGGCAAATTACTATCCGCACTCCGGAGGATCTTGATAAGGCCTGGTCCAAATTGGACATGGAGAAAATTGTTGTACCAGATTGGATGCCGATACAAAGGGACACTCTCTCGCTAAAGGTACCCGACCCACATGGGTGGCAAAAACCCCAGAAATTCAAAGCCCCGCGCAGCAGGAAGAGAACGGTACCTCAGTCTGGGGATTGAATTGCATACCCGGAGCTCCTTGAAATGGGACTACCTCATTGATATTATTTTCAGCGTTGGTGATGTACGATTGATGCACTGAAAATGCAGTTTAAATTCCTGTGGTGGGATTCCTCCCACATGGTAATGGGAGAAGCTTCAAGACTCGGACGGGTTTGTTGTTATGTGCTCATCACCGGGGACGTTATCTGTTGCAATTTAGTATTGTGTGGGTCCCTTCTGGGTCACTTTTCTCTGCTCTCATCCCTCCATATATTGCTTTACCGCTATATTGCTATATTGTTATGTTTTCATTTAATTTCTATATTCACTTATACATAGAAGTCAGTGTTCTCCATACCTATCTCAAAAGGCTGGGTACCTACTCCCCCCCCCCCCCACTATGTCACTCGTGGGCTGTCATGTAATGGCTTGAACAGCGGCCTCTATGGGATAAGAGGCGCATTATTTATACCACATTTCACAGGATATGGTGCAGCCTCACTTTCTTCTCTCAAGTTCTCTATGTATATAGTTGATTGTATGTTTTATTTGTGTCCGGTACTACTCTCTTCACCACGATCAGTAGCTGACAAGGTCAGACGGGTAATATGTCACCACTTACTTACTTGACGCTTAATGTAAATGGGTTTAGCACACCCCAAAAAAGGTCCCAGGTCTTCTCTATGCTGAGACAGGATACGCCAGGGGTATTAATGCTTCAGGAGACACACTTTAGACACAACCTTGTACCCACTTTGCCTAGGTCCACATACAGTCAATGGTTCCACAGCACTCACACATCTGCCTCGAGGGGGGTCTCCATAGGTATTCAAAAAGACCTACCTTTTCAGGTAGAGTCCTCGAAAATTGATCAACAGGGCAGATATGTCTTCCTGAAAGGGTCCCTATGCAATACAAAAATGACCATTGCCAGTTTGTATGCTCCTAACGACAAACAAATAGCCTGGCTGCTAAAGGTTCTACGTTTATTTAAGAGGTTTGGAGAAGGTGGTTTGAGGGGATCTGAACTTAGTGTTAGATTCTGATTTCGACTGATTTCGACTGTTGTCTGACCCCTTCTCTATAAAAAACAGCACTCGTCAGGGCTGCCCGCTCTCCCCAGCTCTTTTCATACTGACGATGGAACCTCTATTGTTGACTATGAGACAAATTGATGAAGTCAGAGGATTAAAAGTAGGAGATGTAGAACATAAAATTGTGGCTTTTGCTGATGACCTCCTTTTGTTAATTTCTAACCCACTATCAGCAATACCCCATATAGTTGCTCTATTTGACAAATTTGGTTTTATATCAAATTTTAAAATTAACCTTAGTAAATCAGAAGCACTTAACATTAACGTCTCGTCGCAGACTATCTCACAACTGCAAAGTTGCACTCCATTCAAGTGGCCTCCCAAAGCCATAAAATTTTTGGGGATTATGATCCCAGCTGACCTTGGGGAATTGTTCTCCATTAATTACAAACCCCTCTTTATCAAAATTCGTTCACAAATAGGGTCCCTTAAGTTGCCATTCCTCTCGTGGTTTGGTAGGAAAAACTTATTGACTACGTATATACTTCCACAGATCATGTACCTGCTGACTTCCTTGCCCATTGGGGTCCCGAGAAGCTACTTTCGGAACTTTAAATCCTTGTTTACATCCTTCTTATGGCATCCTAAACGCCCCAGACTAGCCTATAGCCTTCTCTCACAGAAAAGAGAACAGGGAGGTATTTCGCTTCCTGACTTGGAACTGTATTTCTATGCTAATCATCTCTCACGATGGACGCAGTTATCTAAAAGGGGGGATTTGAGTCCTATCACTAAGGGGATGGTTCGTGTATGTCATACTGCAGGAGCTCTGAACATGACGGGGAAACTCCTCTCCCCACTGGCGCCACTGAGTGTTCTACCGTCCTTCCTGGGTAGAAAGTCTGATAGAACGGCAGACTTTTGGAGGAGGCTGAACAACGTCAAGATATCGGTTCTCTTGGACCCATTGGGTCCTCCAAGCCTTGCACAGCTATTTGAGGAACAGGGGTTGAGGCGTCCGAATGCATTACAAGTTGCGGATTATGTAGCAACAACAGATATGTTCAAGGCTGTCTCCAGGACGCCTCAGGCTGATCCGACATGGTTAGAAAATTACATCCTATTACCAACTACCCCTGCAAAGATTCTGTCCAAATTATATAGAGGTCTTCTAATGGGTAAGTCTGAACAGAAACCCCATTATTTGGGGGCTTGGGAGAGGGAATTGGGGAAATTCTTTTCCAAACTTGAATTGGAATATGTATTGAAACATGCTCACGGTTTCTCCAGATGTGTGCGTATACAGGAGAATTCTTACAAACTTGTCATGAGATGGTATCGGACGCCTGAATCCCTTGCCTCTATAGGTCTAGTGAATGTCAATACCTGTTGGAGATGTCATGAGGGGCCAGGTTCTTACCCACATATATGGTGGAGCTGTCCTAGAATAATTAGTTTCTGGAAGGGGATTGAGAGTGCTATCAACACTATCTGCTCTACGCAGATTAAGTTAACGGCAGAGTTAGTGTTCTTATGGCTGCCTCAGCCTGGCTTTACACCCTCCATATACAACTTGCCGACACAGATGATCTCGGCAGCTAAATTGCTCATTCCCACATTTTGGAGACAGACTAACCCACCTACAGAAGAACTATGGTCGGATAAAATGCAACATATTTGCCGCATGGAGGAGTTGGCAGCTTGGGTAACTCAAACCAGGGACCGTTTTCTAAAAGTGTGGAGCCCATGGCTGTCCCAGTGCATAGGCAAGACGGGTTCTACGTAATGTTTAGACAACTCTCCACATTTCTTTACATCTAATGTCCATCCCTTCCGTAAGTCATTTGCCGGGCCGATATGCTGAATCTTGGGGTAGCATGAAGCATGAAGTGAGTTTTCCTTTATACAGAATTGATTAAAGGTGCTGTAGTACTGGAATTGTTATTTAATTGTTATTCATTTGTTATTCATTGTTTAATGAATTGTATGTGCTGTCACTCACAGTTATTAGATTATTAATATTCGTAAAGTGCAAGATTTAGTAAATTTCATGAGGGTAGTCTTGTTTGTCAGGATTCTATTGCCTTCGCGTCACCGACTGGTGATTTATTATTCTTTTGTCTTTACCCACATGCTAAACAATGTAAAGTTTGCAATCTTTGTTTATCTGCTTCTGGTCATGCACAATAATAACTGTTTGTTATGTATTATTTACTGTTTAATAAAAAGAGATTTTTCAAAAAAGAAAAACTCCAAACAGAACAACTACCAAGCAAAATCTGCACTCCAAATGCCAAATGGTGCACCCTCCCTTCTGAACCCTACAGTGTGCCCAAACATCAGTTTACGTCCACATATATTAAATCGCCATACCCGGGAGAACCCGATTAATAGTTTATGAAGTATTTGACTTCAGTGGCACAAACTGGGCACAACATATTGTGCACTTAAATGGAATCAGTGGCCATTTTCACTTTGCACTATCTGCTACGCATTAATGCCTACTTGATAAATGCCAAGAGGGGAGTAGTTTCCGAAACTGGGTCACTTCTTGGGGGTTTGTTTTACTATTTGACCTCGGATCCCTGAAATTGTGGAACATTGCTGTGAAAATAACCAATAAAGAACTCCAATGTGCATGGTGTTCTTTCAATTCTGAGCCCTGTCATACTTCTAGGCAAATGATAAATGCCTTCAGCGGTGTCGTTTCCAAAATTGGCTCACTTCTCGGGGCTTTTATCACTGTACTCTGGTACCTCAGGGGCTTTGAAAATATTGTATGGCGCTCGAAAGCTATCCAGTAAAATGTGAGCTCCAAATGCCAAATAGCACTCCTTCCTTTCTGAGCCCTGCCATGTGCCCTACTGCCATACTCGGGAGATATTGCGTAACATATCTTGGGGTGTTTTTCTCCTATTACCCCTTGTGAAAAGGAAAAATTAGGAGCTAAATCTAGATATTTTTGGAAAAAATAAAAATTTAAATTTTCACTGCCTAATTCTAATCAACCTAGGAAACACCTGTGGGGTCAAAATGCTAACTACACCCCTAGATGAATGCCCTGAGGAGTGTAGTTTCAAAAATTGAGTGACTTCTCGGTGTTTTCTACTGTACTTGTACCTCAATGGTTCTGCAAATATGACATGTCGCCTAAAAAACAATCCTGCAAAATCTGCAGGAAAAATAGTGCTCCTGCCCTTCTGTACCCTACCGTGTGTCCAAACAGCAGTTTAAAACCACATATGGGGTATTTCCGTACTAGGGAGAGATTGCTTTACAAATGTGTGGGAGGTTTTTCTACTTTATGGATTGTAAAAATGAAGAAATTCTACAATTTAGTGGAAAAAGTGTAGAGTTACATTTTCACGACCTAATTCCAATAAATTCTGCAAAAGACATGTGGGGTGCTCACTATATCCCTGGATAGATTTCTTGTGGGTGTAGTTTCCCAAATGGGGTTACTATAGTTAAATACACAAATGGGACCAGGTTTATCGGTTGCAGTCTTTTAGCTGGAACGGACCTTGGCGGTTACAGTTTCAAAGTGGTACAGGCGGTTTTTGAACTGTAAATGCGCACGGTGCAACTCATTTCATTTTCGTTACACAGACTCATGACACGTGAGACATTCTCCTTGACTGAGCTTCTGGCCACTCTCTATTCGACAAGTATCCACAGCCTCCACCTGCCTTAGTTCAGGAGCTCTTTCCCTTAGGAGGAGGTCCGTAACCACATGCAGCAGACACAAGATCTCCCAATCAAAAGTCACTCGGATCAGCCGGTTTTGGTCAAGGTTACTGGTGCATACCGCCCAGCAGGATCTTAACAGCAATAAAAGCTTGCACAACTAACTCCTTCCAAAATCCTTTCTGCTGTTTCGGTTCCGCCGCCAGTCCCATGCAGTATTTCATCCTCACAGTTGACAGAATGCTCCACTGTACTCTCTCAATCAAGGACCATCACTCTCCACTGACGTGCTCTCTGCAGCCAACAACAACAATGAAGCATGGCACACACTAAATCACCTCCTTTTATAGAATTAGCTCTGCCTACTTACAAAGTCTGTGCAGCATTATCTCAGGTGTCCACATCAAGACAAGAGTCTACCAACATCTCTCACATGCCTACCATATTGCCAAATCATCACAGCTTTAACCCCTTCCCGACATTTGTCGTATGGATACGTTATGGAAAGCCAGTGCTTCCCGCAAATTGCCATATCCATATGACAAATGGATGGCACGGATTTAGAAGCTGAGTCAGTGCTATCGTCAGCTGTATGTTACAGCTGACACCCTGATATAATGGTGGGGACCAAAATTAGCTCTGATGTCCGCCGTTAACCCCTTAAATGCAGCAGTCAAAAGTGACCGCTGCATTTAAGGTGTTTGTAGCCAATTGCCTCCCCAGGTGGCGAAATTGCCAGGGGGCAGATGGCTGCAATGCCAACCGGAGGCCTAACACTGGCCTCCCGATCTGCCTAGTACGGAAGACTCCTAGGCCCCACCTGGAGGCGGGTCCTAAATGGCTTCCGGTACTGATGGGAAGAAAGAGCTGGCTCAGAAGCTGAGCCTGCGTCATCAGTCGTGGGTGTTAGCCTAATCGGCTTGCTGTCAATGAACGACTGACTGTTTTAATACATTGCGCTACATAGGTAGTGCTATGTGTTAGAAGATAAATCAGAAATTAGACCTTCAAGTCCCATAGTGGGTCTAAAAATAAATGTAAAAAAAGTTAAAAAAAAGTTGTAAAAAATAAAATAAAAGTTTCAAGTAATAAAATAAAACACAATAGCCTATTTTCCCTTATTAAGTCCTTTATTATTGAAAAAATATATAAACCATACATATTTTGTATCGCCGCGTCCGTAACGGCCTGAACTGTAAAAATATTATGTTATTTATTCTATGTGGTGATAGGAAGAAATTGAGACAGCACTCCAAAATATTCAAAAAATAAAGATCCTTTTATTCCACGTGTGTGCAACATTTCAGCTCAGTACGAGCCTTTCTCAAGCATGAGAAAGGCTCGTACTGAGCTGAAACGTTGCACACACGTGGAATAAAAGGATCTTTATTTTTTGAATATTTTGGAGTGCTGTCTCAATTTCTTCCTATCCTGACTGAGGGGTCACTCTTGGACTGTGACCTAAGAGAGAAATTATTGTCCTGTGCTGCTGATTTGTTTCTATCTATTCTATGTGGTGAATGCCGTAAAAAATTAACATAAAGATCAATGCCAGAATTGCTTTTTTTTGGTCACTTTGCCTACCAAAAATTGGAATAAAAAGTGCTTAAAAAGCCGCATTTATGCAAAAATGATATGAAAACTATAAAAACTATAGCTCAGCTTGCAAAAAACAAGCCCTCATATAGCTCCATCAACGAAAAAATGAAAACGTTATGGCTCTCAGAACATGGTGACAGAAAAAATATTTTTACTAAACAGAAAAAAAGTGCTATAAATTTGGTATTGCCGGAATCGTACTGACCCGCACAATAAACGTAACATGTAATTTATAATTCATGGCGAACGCTGCATAAAAAAAATTAGAAAACTCTGCCAGAATTGCTGTTTTTTGGTCACCTTGCCTCCCAAAAATAGGATAAAAAGTGATCAAAAAGTCTCATGTACCTCAAAATGGTAGCAGTAAAAATGACAGCTGGTCCCGCAACAAAACAGCCCTCATCCACTACGTCTCTAATAAAAGTAAAATAAAATTAGGGAACCAGGAATGGGAGGGCCCAAACATATCTTCTGGAAGCGAGGACACCTGCATTATACCAGAACACTTCCCAGCAAAATTCCCCAAACTGCAGAGGTGCAGAGTGTGTACCAAAATGGGGATAAGAAATGACACCATTTATCAGTGCGACACTGGCCTGTGCATAAAAGATTACTTGACAGCGTAACACACATCTATGGATTATTGTTTTTCTATTTTTTACCCAATTATTATGCCCTGATGTACTCCGCACAGCTTTCATGTACCCCCACGTTATAAACTGAAACACCAGTAATACTCCAAACAAAACTACTACCAAGAAAACTTCAAATGGGCGCTCCCTCCCTTCTGAGCCCTACAGTGTGCCCAAAAAGCAGTTTACTTACACAAATATACCCGGGAGAACCCATTTAACAATTTTTGGGTTGTGTGTCTCCAGTGGCACAAGCTGGGCACAACATATTTGCCACTGAAATGGCATATCTAGGGAAAAATTGCAATTTTACTTTGCACCATTTGTAGCGCATTAATTTATAGAAAAGACCTGTGGGTAAAAATGCTCACTACTTTGTCGACAAATTAGGCCTCAATTTTGCATTGTACATTTTCCGTCCTGAGCTCTGTCGAATGTCCAAGCAAAAGATTAGGGCCAGATGTAGGATATTTCTAAATCTGGGAATCACAGCATAATAGTTAGAGAGCTGTCTTTTCATGGTGGCACAAGCTGGGTACCACATATTGGCATAGCTATGGAAAAATTGCCATTTTCACTCTGCAACATTGAGTGTACACTAATTTCTGGAAAACACCTGCAGGGCTAACATGCTGACTACATCACTAGGTGAATAACTTGAGGGGTGTAATTTCCAAAATGAGGTCACTTCTGGTGGGTTTCCACTGTTTTGGTACCATAGAGGCTTTGCAAATGCGACATTGCGTCCCGAAACCAATCTAGCAAAATCTGCACTCCAAAAGCCAAATGGTGCTCCTTCACTTCTGACCTCTACCATGTACCCAAACAGTAGTTTATTACCACATATTAGGTATTGCCATATTCGGGAGAACTTGCTTTACAAATGTTGAGGTGTTTTTTCTCCATTTTTCGTTAAGAAAATAAAAATGTTGCGCTAAATCTAAGTCTTATTGGAAAAAAATTAAATTTTTATTTTCACTGTCCAATTCTAATAAAATCTATAAAAGTCCTCTGGGGTCAAAATGCTCACTACACCCCTAGATAAATTCGTCAAGGGGTATAGCTTCCAAAATGGAGTCACTTTTGGGAAGTTTCCAAAGTTTTGGTCCCACAGGGGCTTTGGAAAAATAAAAATGCATATTATCTGCCCAAAAAGCAGTTTATTACCACATATGGGGTATTTCCATACTCTGGAGAAGTTGTTTTACAAATCTTGGGGGCTTTTTCTTCTTTATTCCTTCCTCGTTTTTTTTTCAGCGAAAATGACATCTTATTGGAAAAAAATTAGTTTTTTATTTTCACGTCCAAATTCTAACAAAATCTATGAAGCACCTTTGGGGTAAAAATGCTAGATGAATTTCTCAAGGCGTGTAGTAGAGATGAGCGAACTTATCAAAAGTTCGGTTCGGCTAGTTCGCCGAATTTCACAAAAAAGTTCGGTTCGGACCGAACTAGTTCTGACCGAACCTGTCACTTACGTGCGCCGAGCATGCTACTGTCCAGGGTGCTGATAGAGTTAATGGGCTGCACTAACTCTTTCAGCAACCTTCACAGTACATGCTCGGCGCGCGGAAAATACCATTTAAATGTAATAAAAAAATAAAAATTATACGTTCGTACTTACTTTCCTCCTGTCCGGCCTCCAGCGATGACGTTTCATCCCTTTCGCCGATGCAGCCAATCACAGGCTGTAGTGGCGGTCACGCACGTCAGGATGACGCTTCATCCCACGTGACCGCCTCTGCAGCCAATCACAGGCTGCAGCGGCGACATGAATGAAACGTCATCGCTGGAGGCCGGACAGGAGGAAAGTAAGTATGAACGTATTATTATTATTTTTTGGCATGTATGTATGTTGGCATGTATGTATGTATGTATGTATGTTGTCATGTATGTATGTATATATGTGCATGTATGTTTGCATGTATGTTGGCATGTATGTATATATGTGCATGTTTGTATGTATATTTGCATGTATATATTTGCATGTATGTATGTTTGCATGTATGTATTTTTGCATGTATGTTGTCATGTATGTATGTATGTTGTCATGTATGTATATATGTGCATGTGTGTATGTATATTTGTATGTATGTATGTATGTTTGCATGTATGTTTGCATGAATGTATGTATATTTGCATGTGTGTATATATATATATGTATGTATGTTGTCATGTATGTATGTATGTTGTCATGTATGTATATATGTGCATGTATGTTGGCATGTATGTATATATGTGCATGTGTGTATGTATGTATGTATATTTGCATGTATGTATGTTGTCATGTATGTATGTATATATGTGCATGTATGTTTGCATGTATGTTGGCATGTATGTATACATGTGCATGTTTGTATGTATATTTGCATGTATATATGTTTGCATGTGTGTATGTATGTTTGCATGTATGTATGTTTGCATGTATGTATGTATGTTGTCATGTATGTTTGTATGTATGTTGTCATGTATGTATGTATATATGTGCATGTATGTATGTTTGCATGTTTTTATTTTTGCATGTATGTTTGCATGTATGTTTATATATATGTGCATGTATGTAATTATGTTTGCATGTATTTATGTTTGCATGTATATTTGTGCATGCTTGTATATATGTATGTATGTATCTTTGCATGTTTGTTTGTATGTATGTATGTTTTCATGTGTGTGTGTATGCATGTATGTATGATAGTTTGCATGTATATATGTGTGTATGTTTGCATGTATGTATATTTGCATGTATATATGTGCATGCTTGTATATATGTATGTATGTTTGTATATATGTATGTATATTTGTATATATGTATGTATGGCCATGTATGATACTGTCTGCTGGCGCCCTGTATCTAAGTCAACTTTGCGGCAGGCTTCTATACATGGTATAACAGTCAGTATCACACATTAAACTGAATCTAAGCCTACAACATGTTTTATTTCATTATTTTATTTTTTTACAGGTTTGGTGTTTGGACTACGTCGGTTTCGAGGACTACTTCGATGACGGTTTTTTTTCTACAATAAAATGGTTAATGAGGGTTGTGTTGGGGGTGCTTTATTTCAATAAAATATTTTATCTATATCTTTGTCTTTTCAAATTTTATTATTACCACTTTAGTAATGGCCGCTGTCTGAGTGACAACATCCATTACTAATGCGAGGCTTAGTGTTAGCCGGTGCAGAGGCTAACACTAACCACCATTATTACCCCGGTACCCACCACCACCAGGGGTGCCGGGAAGAGCCAGGTACGATCCAGTACCCGACCATCTGTTGTGATGGTCGGGCCCTGGGGCGGCCGCAGGCTGGTATTATGAGGCTGGGAAGGGCCAAAAACAGTGGACCTTCCCACCCTTGTAATGCTAGGCTGCTGCTGCTGTGTTGTATCTGGCTGGTTATAAAAGTGGGGGGGACCCCACGTCATTTTTTTAAATTATTTATTTATTTACATTTTTTTTTTAAAAAAGACATGGGGTTCCACCCAATTTATCATAACCAGCCACATACAACACAGTGTTATTAGCCTGGGAATGGACAAAACCAGTGGCCCTTCCCACCCATGTAATGCCAGACTGCTGCGGCCTTGTATATGGCTGGTTATTAAAAATGTGGGGGACCCGTCTATTGCTAAATTTGTTAAATTCCAAAAAAAAAACGACGTGGGGGTCCCCCCCATTTTTATAACCAGCCCGATACAACACAGCAGCAGCAGCCTAGCATTACAAGGGTGGGAAGGTCCACTGATTTTGGCCCTTCCCAGCCTCATAATACCAGCCTACGGCCGCCCCAGTACCCGACCATCACAACAGATGGTCGGGTACTGGATCGTACCAAGCTCTTCCCGGCACCCCTGGTGGTGGTGGGTACCGGGGTAATAATGGGTGGTTAGTGCTAGCCTCTGCACCGGCTAACACTAAGTACCGCCTTAATAATGGACGCTGTCAATCAGCCAACTGCCATTATCTAGGCACTAATAAAGTTTGAAAAAAAAAACACAAAGACAATTCTTTTTTATTGAAATAAGAAATCCCCAACAAAACCCTCGTTAACCATTTTATTAAAATTTGAAAAAACGCAGATCTACGCAGTAGTCCAACGAATCGTAGATGTAGTCCAATCGGTACATCAAAATCTGCAACAACATAAAAAAACAGTTATCAATGTGAACAATACCAATACTTCTACTCACATATATACACGCACACACAAACAAACAACCATACACAGACACACACATATATACACAAACACAACAAGATATACACACACACATAAACAGACAAACACGCACATATACACAAACTCACACATATACAAACAAAAACACACATATCCAAACACACACACACACAGTTATACACACATACACGAACACATATACACAAACACATATACAAACAAAAACACACATACCCAAACACACATATACACAAACACATATACACAAACACACCCATATATACACACAAACACACACCCATATACACATACAAAAACACACACAAACATCTACACACAAACATATACACAAATACACCCATATATACACAAACATATACACAAAACACATATACACAAACACACCCATATATACACACACACACACATATAAAAACAAAAACAGACAAAGTCACATACCCAAACACACATATATACACAAACACACACATACACAAACACGGTTTCTTTTAAATGCTGCTGGGGAACCCGCTCGATCCACTATATACGGCTGCGCTACAGTGCAGCATTTAAAAGAAACAGGATCCTGACCTGTCCATAGAGTTTAAGGCAGCACAGAGTATTTCAGGAGATGAGCGTGCAGATTCAGTGCTGCTGCGAACTCTGCTCTTACCATTACGTAGCTCTCAGTCTGTTACCTCTCCTCCACTCCTGTCCTCCAGAACACCTTCACATGATTGGCAAGTCACCACGTAATGGTAAGAGCAGAGTTCACAGCAGCACAGAGTATTTCAGGAGATGAGCGTGCGGATCTTGTGCGGGGTGGTGACTTGCCAATCACGTGAAGGTGTTATTGAGGACAGGAGTGGAGGAGAGGTAACAGACTGAGCTACGTAATGGTAAGAGCAGAGTTCACAGCAGCACTGAATCTGCACGCTCCTCTCCTGAAATACTCTGTGCTGCTGTGAACTCTGTTCTTACCATTACGTAGCTCAGTCTGTTACATCTCCTCCACTCCTGTCCTCTATAACACGTTCACATGATTGGCAAGTCACCACCACGCACAAGATCCGCACGCTCATCTCCTGAAATACTCTGTGCTGCTGTGAACTCTGCTCTTACCATTACGTGGTGACTTGCCAATCATGTGAAGGTGTTCTTGAGGACAGGAGTGGAGGAGAGATAACAGACTGAGAGCTACGTAATGGTAAGAGCAGAGTTCACAACAGCACTGAATCTGCACGCTCATCTCCTGAAATACTCTGTGCTGCCTTAAACTCTGTGGACAGGTCAGGATCCTGTTTCTTTTAAATGCTGCACTGTAGCGTAGCCTTATATAGTGGATCGAGCGGGTTCCCTAGCAGCATTTAAAAGAAACAGGATCCTGACCTGTCCACAGAGTTTAAGGCAGCACAGATTATTTCAGGAGATGAGCACGGGCAGCCGTTCGTTTTTCCGAGCCGTGCTCCCATCATGCACACGACCGTAAAAACACCCGTTATTGCGGGTCGTAATTACGACCCGCAATAACGGGCTCATAGACTTCTGTTACCCACGGGTACCTTTCCGTATTCTCACGGGAAGGTGCCCGTGCCGTTAAAAAAATAGAACATGTTCTATTTTTCTATTTTACGGGCCGTGCTGCTATAATTATAATGACAGCACGGTTCGCAAAAGCGGCCGGCTGCCCGTGGCCGGCCGGCCGTGCTCGTACTTACGAGTCGTAATTACGAGCACGGCCCGTAAAATAAAAAAATAGAACATGTTCTATCTTTTTAACGGCACGGGCACCTTCCCGTGAGAAAACGGGAAGGTACCCGTGGCTAACAGAAGTCTATGGGCCCGCTATTTCGGGTCGTAATTACGACCCGTGATAACGGGTGTTTTTATGGTCGTGTGCATGAGGCCCCGTAATGACGGGTGGCTACATGTGTGCACCCGTCATTACGGCAGCGTTGCTAGGCGACGTCAGTAAGGGTATGTGCACACACACTAATTACGTCCGTAATTGACGGACGTATTTCGGCCGCAAGTACCGGACCGAACACCCTGAAGGGAGCCGGGCTCCTAGCATCATATTTATGTACGATGCTAGGAGTCCCTGCCTCTCCGTGGAACTACTGTCCCGTACTGAAAACATGATTACAGTACGGGACAGTTGTCCTGCAGAGAGGCAGGGACTCCTAGCATCGTACATAAGTATGATGCTAGGAGCCCGGCTCCCTGCACTGTGTTCGGTCCGGTACTTGCGGCCGAAATACGTCCGTCATTTACGGACGTAATTAGTGTGTGTGCACATACACTAAATAGTCACTGTTCAGGGTGCTGAAAGAGTTAACTGATCGGCAGTAACTGTTTCAGTACCATGGACAGTGACTACCGATCACAGTACCTGTAAAAAAAAAGACGTTCATACTTACCGAGAACTTTCTGCTTCCTCCAGTCCGGTCTCCTGGCCGTTGCCTTGGTGACGCGTCCCTCTCGACATCCGGCCCGACATTCCTTGATGACGATGCAGCCTTGTGAGCGCTGCAGCCAATCACAGGCTGCCGCGGCCTCTGCAGCCAATCACAGGCTGCAGAGGCCTCTGCAGCCAATCACAGGCTGCCGCGTCAGAAAAGGTCGGACTGGAGGAAGAAGAGGGACTCGTCAACAAGACAACGACCGGGTACGTATGAAATGCTTTTTATTTTATTTTTAATCAGCAGCCTCTTTTCTCTATCAGTGATTGATAGAGATAAGTGGCTGCCGATTTGTATAATGTTTTTGACCGGGTTCGGTCAAAACGGGTTCGGCCGAACCCGGTGAAGTTCGGATTCGCTGCGAACCGAACTTTACCGGAAGTTCGGACCGAAACCGGGTTCGGTTGTCCCGGTTCGCTCATCTCTAGCGTGTAGTTTCCCAAATGAAGTCACTTTTGGGAAGTTTCCATTGTACTGTTACCTTAAGGGGCTTTGCAAATGCGACATGGCACCAAGAAACCAATCCAGCAAAATCTGCACTCCAAAAGCCAAATGGCGCTTCTTCCCTTCTGAGCCCTGCCATGTGCCCAAACTGCAGTTTATGACGACATATGGGGTATTTCCATACTGGAGAAGTTGCTTTACAAATGTTGGTGGCTTTTTCTTCTTTATTCCTTGTGGAAATTGATTTTCTTTTTAGCTAAATAACATCTTATTGGAAAATAATATGCATTTTTTATTTTGACATACAAATTCTAATAAAATCTGTGGGGTCAAAATTAGAGATGAGCGAACTTATCAAAAGTTCGGTTCGGCTAGTTCGCCGAATTTCACTAAAAAGTTCGTTTGGGACCGAACTAGTTCGGACCAAACCTGTCACTTCCGTGCGCCGAGCATGCTACTGTCCAGGGTGCTGATAGAGTTAATGGGCTGCACTAACTCTTTCAGCAACCTTGACAGTACATGCTCGGCGCGCGGAAAATACAATTTTAATGTAATAAAAAAATAAAAATAATACGTTCGTACTTACTTTCCTCCTGTCCGGACTCCAGCGATGACGTTTTATCCCTTTCGCCGCTGCACAGGCTGTAGTGGCGGTCACGCACGTCAGGATGATGCTTCATCCCACGTGACCGCCTCTGCAGCCAATCACAGGCTGCAGCGGCGACATGGATGAAACATCATCGCTGGAGGCCGGACAGGAGGAAAGTAAGTATGAACGTATTTTTTTTTTTTTTGGCATGTATGTATGTATGTTGGCATGTATGTATGTTGTCATGTATGTATGTATGCAGTATGTATGTATGTATGTTGTCATGTATGCATGTATAAACACCGAAAAAGGCCATACTTACAAATGGACACAGCCAGGTCAGAAACACTGATGAAGGCGAGTGAGCAGGTGCTTTAAATAATAATAGCCACTCCCACTAGTCTTGAGAGGAGTGGTATGTGGTGCATGGGATGTGTAGTAAGAAATAATAAATGAATAGTGTATGTGCAAGTGTAATAATGTAAGTGAAATATAGGGGGCAGTAATGAGTAAAGTGCCTAAAAAATAAATGAATAATGGGATGCAAGTGTGTGAAACATGGAGGGATAGTGTGTAAGTCATGAGGCGCAACGTGTCTAGCCAGGTAGAAGCCTATTTGTGACGCCTTGATAATTCATAGAGCGGGCTACCCTGCTTGCTAGGCCAAACAACAACACACCATGCTCTCCCAGCATCAAAGACCTGGCTGTTTCCAAAAGAAGCGAATATAAGTAATAATGAAAAATACCTGGGGTATTAGTGATCATTTTGGCCAAAAGGACGCAAGCTCGCAATCCACGACAAGGATCCCCAGACTTGCGAGTCCCTAACTGGAGCGAAAAGCTCCTGATGTACAGACAAAACAGATAAAAACAAGGACATTTATGCAAAAACACCGAAAAAGGCCATACTTACAAATGGACACAGCCAGGTCAGAAACGCTGATGAAGGCGAGTGAGCAGGTGCTTTAAATAATAATAGCCACTCCCACTAGTCTTGAGGGGAGTGGTATGTGGTGCATGGGATGTGTAGTAAGAAATAATAAATGAATAGTGTATGTGCAAGTGTAATAATGTAAGTGAAATATAGGGGGCAGTAATGAGTAAAGTGCCTAAAAAATAAATGAATAATGGGATGCAAGTGTGTGAAACATGGAGGGATAGTGTGTAAGTCATGAGGCGCTTGTATGCATGTATGTATATATGTGCATGTATGTTTGCATGTATGTTGGCATGTATGTATATATGTGCATGTTTGTATGTATATTTGCAGGTATATACAGTGAAGGAAATAAGTATTTGATCCCTTGCTGATTTTGTAAGTTTGCCCACTGTCAAAGACATGAACAGTCTAGAATTTTTAGTCTGTATTGGTTCAGAGCGCACAAGATAGAAGGAGGTGCACGGATAGGGTCCCAACCCAACTGTATATGTAGAAATATCCGGCACACAAACAAATGTGGTTCAATTTTCCGATTTTATTAAAGTTGATGCCATGGGCAATGTGCGTGCAACGTTTCGGTTCAACGACCTTCGTCAGGCACTAGATCCCACTTGGCGTATGATTCTTGAGTTATATCGCGCTGCAGTCAGTATGGCGGCTTGCTGCTTTGTTTTGGCGCTCAAAACAAAGCGGCAAGCCGCCATACTGACTGCAGTTCGATATAACTCAAGAATCATACGCCAAGTGGGATCTAGTGCCTGACGAAGGTCGTTGAACCGAAACGTTGCACGCACATTGCCCATGGCATCAAATTTTATAAAATCGGAAAATTGAACCACATTTGTTTGTGTGCCGGATATTTCTACATAGTCTAGAATTTTTAGGCTAGGTTAATTTTACCAGTGAGAGATAGATTATATAAAAAAAAAAAAAAGAAAATCACATTGTCAAAATTATATATATTTATTTTCATTGTGCACAGAGAAATAAGTATTTGATCCCTTTGTCAAACAAGACTTAATACTTGGTGGCAAAACCCTTGTTGGCAAGCACAGTCAGACGTTTTTTGTAGTTGATGATGAGGTTTGCACACAAGTTAGATGGAATTTTGGACCACTTCTCTTTGCAGATCATCTGTCGCTTGGCAACTCGGATCTTCAGCTCCCTCCATAAGTTTTCGATGGGATTGAGGTCTGGAGACTGGCTAGGCCACTCCATGACCTTAATTTGCTTCTTTTTGAGCCACTCCTTTGTTGCCTTGGCTGTATGTTTCGGGTCATTGTCGTGCTGGAAGACCCAGCCACGAGCCATTTTTAACCCCTTCCCTCTTTAGCCACTTTTGACCTTCCTGACAGAGCCTCATTTTTCAAATCTGACATGTGTCACTTTATGTGGTAATAACTCCGGAATGCTTTCACCTATCCAAGCGATTCTGAGATTGTTTTCTCGTGACACATTGGACTTTATGTTACTGGCAAAATTTGCTCGATATGTTCAGTATTTAATTGTGAAAAACACCAAAAATTAGCGAAAAATTGCAAAAATTAGCATTTTTCTCAATTTAAATGTATCTGCTTGTAAGACAGGCAGTTATACCACACAAAATTGTTGCTAATTAACATCACCCATATGTCTACTTTAGATTGGCATCGTTTTTTGAACATCCTTTTATTTTTCTATGACCTCACAAGGCTTAGAACTTTAGCAGCAATTTCTCACATTTTCAAGAAAATTTCAAAAGGCTATTTTTACAGGGGCCAGTTCAGTTGTGAAGTGGTTTTGAGGGCCTTATATATTAGAAACCCAAAAAAAGTCACCCCATTTTAAAAACTTCACCCCTCAAAGTATTCAAAACAGCATTTAGAAAATGTCTTAACCCTTTAAACATTTCACAGGAATTAAAGCAAAGTAGAGGTGAAATTTACAAATTTCATATTTTTCTGCAGAAATACATTTTTAATACAATTTTTTTTATAACACAGAAGGTTTTACCAGAGAAATGCAACTCAATATTTGTTGCCCAGTTTCTGCAGTTTTAGGAAATATCCCACATGTGGCCGTAGCGTGCTACTGGACTTAAGCACCGGCCTCAGAAGCAAAGGAGCACCTAGTGGATTTTGGGGCCTTATTTTTGTTAGAATATATTTTAGGCACCATGTCAGGTTTGAAGGGCTCTTGCGGTGCCAAAACAGTCAAAATCCCCCAAAAGTGACCCCATCTGGGAAACTAGACACCTCAAGGAAATTATCTAGGGGTGTAGTGAGCATTTTTGACCGCACAGGTTTTTTACAGAAATTATTGGAAGTAGGCCGTGAAAATTAAAATCAACATTTCTTCAAAGAAAATGTAGGTTTAGCGATTTTTTTTCTCATTTCCACAAGGACTAAAGGAGAAAAAGCACCGCAAAATTTGTAAAGCAATTTCTCCCGAGTAAAACAATACCTCACATGTGGTAATAAACGGTTGTTTGGAGACACGGCGTGGCTGAGAAGGGAAAGAGCACTATTTGGCTTTTGGAGTTCACATTTAGCAGGAATGGTTTGCGGAGGCCATGTCACATTTACGAAGTCCCTGAGGGGACAAAACAGTGGAAACCCCCCACAAGTGACCCCATTTTGGAAACTATACCCCTTGAGGAAATTATCTAGGGGTATAGTGAGCATTTTGACCCCACAGGTTTTTTGCAGAAATTTTTGCAAGTAGGCTGTGAAAATGAAAATCTACATTTTTTCAAATAAAATGTAGGTTTAGCTAATTTTTTTTCATTTCCACAAGGACTAAAGGAGAAAAATCACCATAAAATTTGTAAAGAAATTTCTCCCGAGTAAAACAGTACCCCACATGTGGTAATAAACGGCTGTTTGGACACACGGCGAGGCTGAGAAGGGAAAGAGCGCCATTTGGCTTTTGGAACTCAAATTTAGCAGGAATGGTTTGCGGAGGCCATGTCACATTTACAAAGCCCCTGAGGGGATAAAACAGTGGAAACCCCCCACAAGTGACCCCATTTTGGAAACAACACCCATTGAGGAAATTATCTAGGGGTATAGTGAGCGATTTGACACCACAGTTTTTTTGCAGAAATTATTGGAAGTAGGCCCTGAAAATAATAATCTACATTTTTTCAAAGAAAATGTAGGTTTAGCTAATTTTTTCTCATTTCCAGAAGGACTGAAGGAGAAAAAGCACCACAAAATTTGTAAAGCAATTTCTCCCGAGTAAAACAATACCCCACATGTGGTAATAAACGGCTGTTTGGACACACGGCAGGGCTTAGAAGGGAAAGAGCACTATTTGACTTTTTGAGATCACATTTAGCAGGAATGATTTGCGGAGGCCAGGTCACATTTGCAAAGCCCCTGAGGGGACAAAACAATGAAAACGCCCAAAAAGGGACTCCATTTAGGAAACTACACCTCTTGAGGAATTCATCTAGGGGTGTAGTGAGCATTTTGACCCCACAGATGTTTCATAGAATTTATTAGAATTAGGCAGTGAAAATAAAAACAGTCCTTTTTCTTCAATAAGACGTAGCTTTAGCGCAAATTTTTTCATTTTCTCAACAAATAAAGGAAAAAAAGAACCCAACATTTGTAAAGCTATTTCTCCCGAGTACGGCAATACCCCATGTGTGGTCATAAACTGCTGTTTGGGCAAACCGCAGGGCTCAGATGGGAAGGACCGCCATTTGGAGTGCAGATGTTGCTGGATTGGTTTCTGGGCACCTGTGGGCCCAAAACAGTGGAAACCCCCCAGAAGTGACCCCATTTTGGAAACTACACCCCTCAATGCATTTACCAAGGGGTGTAGTAAGCATTTTAACCCTGCAGGTGTTTTGTAGAAATTAGTGTGCGCTCAATGTTGCAGAGTGAAAATGGGATTTTTTTCCATAGATATGACAATATGTGGTGCCCGGCTTGTGCCACCATAACAAGACAGCTCTCTAATTATTATGCGGTGTTTCCCGGTTTTAGAAACACCCTACATGTGGCCCTAATCTTTTGTCTGGACATATGACAGGGCTCAGAAGTGAAAAGTACCATGCGGAGTGGAGGCCTAATTTGGCGATTTACAAAGTATTGGTTCACAACTGCAGAGGCTCTGATGTGAAATAATAAAAAGAAACCCCTGATAAGTGACCCCCACTATGGAACTGCACCCCTCAAGGCATTAATTAAGGGGTGAAGTGAGCATTTTCACCCCACAGGTCTTTTCCATAAATGAATGCGCTGCGGATGGTGCAAATTAAAAATTAATATTTTTCCCTAGATATGCCATTCAGTGGCAAATATGTCATGCCCAGCTTATGACGCTGGAGACACACACCCCAAAAATTGTTAAAAGGGTTCTCCCGGGTATGACGATGCCATATATGTTGAAGGAAACTGCTGTTTGGGGACGCTGTAGGGTTCAGGGCCGAGGGAGCACCATTTGGCTTTTGGAGAGCGGATTTTGCTTGGTACTATATTTGTTTGAGTATTGCTGGTGTTTTATAATGTGGGGGTACATGTAAGCGGGGCGGAGTATATAAGGGGCATAGTCAGGTGGTATAAAAAATAAAAATAATCCATAGATGTGTGTTACGCTGTGAAGCAATCCTTTCCGCACAGGCCAGTGTCGCACTGATAAATGGTGTCATTTCTTATCCCCCTTTTGGTCCACACTCCGCGCCTTTGTAGTTTGGGGAATTTTGCTGGGAAAGTATTATCCTGGTATAATACGGGCACCGTCGCTTCCAGCGTATATGTTTGGGCCCTCCCCTTCCTGGTTCCCTAATTTTAGGTCCTTGATAAATCGCCTCTTCAAACAGAAGAAATGTTCCCCTCGGGCACAACTGCATATTTTTTTATTTCCTGACTTATTGGAGCCATAACTAATTTTATTTTTCATAGACGTAGCGGTATGAGGGCTGGTTTGTTGCGGGACAAGCTGTAGTTATTATTGGTACCATTTTGGGGTACATGCAACTTTTTGATCACCTTTTATCCTATTTTTTGGGATGCCAGGTAAACAAAAAAACGCAATTCTGGCACAGCTTTTTTTGTTTTTTTTTATACAGCGTTCACCACGCATTATAAACTACATGTTAACTTTATTCTGCGGGTCAGTACGATTCCGGCGATACCTATTTTATAGCACTTTTTTATGTTTTACAACTTTTTGCACAATAAAATTACTTTTGTAAAAAGAATGTATTTTTTCTGTCGCCAAGTTGTGAGAACCATAACGTTTTAATTTTTTTGTCGACTGAGTTGTATGAGGGCTTGTTTTTTGCGGGACGAGCTATAGTTTTTATAGGTACCATTTTTGGATACGTGCGACTTTTTGATCACTTTTTATTGTAATATTTGTAGGGCAAAGTGACCAAAAAACAGAAACTCTGGTAACGTTTTTTCCGGGTTTTTTTTACGCTGTTCACCGCGTGCAATAAATGATATAATATTTTGATACCTCCGGTCGTTACGGTCGCGGCGATACCAAATACATATGGTTTATTATTATTTTTCAATAATAAAGGACTTGATAAGAGTAAAAGGGGGATTGTGTGTTATTTGATTACTTGAAACTTTTATTGTTTTCAAACTTTTATTTTGTGCACTTTTTTTTACACTTTTTTATACTTTTTTTACACTTTTTCTCAAGTCCCACTAGGGGACTTGAAGGTCCAACGGTCAGATTTTTTTTTTTCTAATACATTGCACTACCTATGTAGTGCAATGTATTAGATCTGTCAGTCATTCACTGACAGCAAGCCGTTTAGGCTTCGCCTCCCGGCGGGGCCTAATTCGGCTTCCGTAATGGCAGAGCAGGAGACCATTGTGTCTCCTGTTGCCATAACAGCAGTCGCCAGTCCCGATTGCCTGTCAGGGCTGGCGATCTGCTTGTAACCGCTACGATGCAGCAATCGCTTTCGATTGCTGCATCGAAGGGGTTAATGGCAGGGATCGGAGCTAGCTCCGGTTCCTGCCGTTACAGGTGGATGTCAGCTGTACAGTACAGCTGACCTCCACCGCTGATGACGCCGGATCAGCTCCTGACCCGGCGCCATCTTGCCGGCAGCTACGGAAGCCGATCAGGCTCCGCCGCCGGGCGGATCTTGACCGGCTTCGGTGCTAGGCAGACCGGGAGGCCAGTATTAGGCCTCCGGTTGCCATTGCAGCCACCGGAACCCCGGCAATTTCATTGCTGGGGCTCCGATGAGCTGCAAACACCTTAAGTGCAGCGATCGCGTTTGAGCGCTGCACTTAAGGGGTTAATGGCGGGGATCGAAGCTAATTTCGGTCCCCGCCGTTACAGTCGGATGTCAGCTGTAAGATACAGCTGAGATCCGACGATGATGGCACCGACTCAGCTTCTGAGCCGGTGCCAAACGTTTGACGTACATGTACGGCATTTTGCGGGAAGTCAATGCTTTCCATGACGTACATGTACGTCAAATGTCGGGAAGGGGTTAATGTCCTGGTGGAGGGAAGGAGGTTGTCACTCAGGATTTGACGGTACATGGCTCCATCCATTCTCCTATTGATGCGGTGAAGTAGTCCAGTACCCTTAGCAGAGAAACACCCCCAAAACATAATGTTTCCACCTCCATGCTTGACAGTGGGGACGGTGTTCTTTGGGTCATAGGCAGCATTTCTCTTCCTCCAAACACGGCGAGTTGAGTTAATGCCAAAGAGCTCAATTTTAGTCTCATCTGACCACAGCACCTTCTCCCAATCACTCTCAGAATCATCCAGATGTTCATTTGCAAACTTCAGACGGGCCTGTTCATGTGCCTTCTTTAGCAGGGGGACCTTGTGGGCACTGCAGGATTTTAATCCATTACGGCGTAATGTGTTACCAATGGTTTTCTTGGTGACTGTGGTCCCAGCTGCCTTGAGATCATTAACAAGTTCCCCCCCGTGTAGTTTTTGGCTGAGCTCTCACCTTCCTCAGGATCAAGGATACCCCACGAGGTGAGATTTTGCATGGAGCCCCAGATCGATGTCGATTGACAGTCATTTTGTATGTCTTCCATTTTCTTACTATTGCACCAACAGTTGTCTCCTTCTCACCCAGCGTCTTACTTATGGTTTTGTAGCCCATTCCAGCCTTGTGCAGGTCTATGATCTTGTCCCTGACATCCTTAGAAAGCTCTTTGGTCTTGCCCATGTTGTAGATGTTAGAGTCAGACTGATTAATTGAGTCTGTGGACAGGAGTCTTTTATACAGGTGACCATTTAAGACAGCTGTCTTTAATGCAGGCGCCAAGTTGATTTGGAGTGTGTAACTGGTCTGGAGGAGGCTGAACTCTTAATGGTTGGTAGGAGATCAAATACTTATTTCTCTGTGCACAATGCAAATAAATATATATCATTTTGACTATGTTATTTTTTTTATTTTTTTTTATATAATCTATCTCTCACTGGTAAAATTAACCTAGCCTAAAAATTCTAGACTGTTCATGACTTTGACAGTGGGCAAACTTACAAAATCAGCAAGGGATCAAATACTTATTTCCTTCACTGTATATGTATGTATGTATGTTTGCATGTGTGTATGTTTGCATGTATGTATGTTTGCATGTATGTATGTTTGCATTCATGTATGTTTGCATGTATGTATGTTGTCATGTATGTATGTATGTATGTATGTGCATGTATGTTTGCATGTATGTTGGCATGTATGTATATATGTGCATGTGTGTATGTATATTTGCATGTATATATTTGCATGTATGTATATATGTTTGCATGTATGTATGTTTGCATGAATGTATGTTTGTATGTATGTTTGCATGTATGTATGTTTGCATATAGTTACATAGTTACATAGTTTGTACGGTTGAAAAAAGACACATGTCCATCAAGTTCAACCAAGGGATGGGAAAGGGGAAGTGGGATGGGAAAGGGGAAGTAAAAAATTTCTACACATAGCAGTTAATATTTTTTTGTTCTAGGAAATTATCTAAGCCTTTTTTAAAGCCATCTACTGTCCCTGCTGCGACCAGCTCCTGCGGTAGACTATTCCATAGATTCACAGTTCTCACAGTAAAGAAGGCTTGTCGCCTCTGCAAGTTAAACCTTTTTTTCTCCAGACGGAGGGAGTGCCCCCTTGTTTTTTGAGGGGGTTTTACATGGAACAGGATTTCACCATATTTTTTGTATGCGCCATTCATATATTTATATAAGTTAATCATGTCCCCCCTTAGTCGTCTTTTCTCAAGGCTAAATAGGTTTAGTTCTTTTAATCATTCCTCATAACTTAGATTCTCCATGCCCCTTATTAGCTTCGTTGCTCTTCTTTGTATTTTTTCCAACTCCAGGGCATCCTTTCTATGAACTGGAGCCCAGAACTGGACTGCATATTCTAGATGAGGCCTCACTAATGCTTTGTAAAGTGGTAATATTACATCCCTGTCCCGCGAGTCCATGCCTCTTTTGATACACGACAATATTTTGCTGGCCTTTGAAGCAGCTGATTGACACTGCATGCTGAAATTTAGTTTATGATTTACAAGTACACCCAGATCCTTCTCAACAATTGACTCCCCCAGTGTAGCTCCCCCTAGGACATATGATGCTTGCAGGTTTTTCGTACCCAGATGCATAACTTTACATTTATCTACATTAAACTTCATTTGCCAAGTGGACGCCCAAACACTTAGTTTGTTTGCCTGCAATTCACAAACATCTTCCATAGTCTGAACTATATTGCATAGCTTGGTGTCATCTGCAAAAATAGAAATAGTGCTATTAATCCCATCCTCTATATCATTAATAAATAAGTTGAATAATAGTGGTCCCAGCACTGAACCCTGGGGTACACCACTTATAACTGGGGACCCTTCAGAGTAGGAATCATTGACCACAACTCTCTGGATACGGTCCTTGAGCCAATTCTCAATCCAATTACAAACTATACTTTCTAAACCTATAGTCCTTAATTTACCCATTAGATGTCTATGAGGGACAGTGTCAAATGCCTTTGCAAAGTCCAAAAACACTATATCCACAGCGGCCCCTCTGTCTAGGCTTCTGCTTACCTCTTCATAAAAACAAATCAGGTTGGTTTGACAGCTTCTGTCCTTTGTAAAACCATGCTGGCTGTCACTTATAATACTATTTATTGTCACATAATTCTGTATATAGTCCCTCAATAGCCCCTCAAACATTTTCCCCACAATTGATGTTAAGCTTACTGGTCTATAATCACCCGGCGAAGACCTAGAGCCCTTTTTGAAAATAGGCACCACATTTGCCCTGCACCAGTCCCTTGGCACTATACCACTCATGAGAGACTCTCTAAATATTATTAAGAGGGGGACAGAAATAACTGAACTAAGCTCTTTAAGAACTCTAGGGTGTAACCCATCTGGTCCCGGGGCCTTGTGTACATTTATTTTATTTCATTTAGCTTGGACCATATCTACATTCATCCAATTCAGTATATCAACTGATATATTAACAGCACCGGCAGCGGCTACATCAGCTGCTCCTTCTTCTGTTGTATATACAGAGCGGAAGAACCCATTTAGTAACTCTGCCTTCTCTTGATCCCCTGTGACCAACTCCCCATTACCACTATCTAAGGGTCCTACATGTTCAGACCTGGGCTTTTTTGCATTTATATGCTTGAAGAATTTTTTAGGATTTGTTTTACTGTCCTTGGCCACCTGCCTTTCATTTTGTATTTTTGCTGATTTTATTATCTTTTTACAGATTTTATTAAGCTCTTTATATTTTACAAAGGCTGCAGATGTACCCTCAGATTTGTATTTTTTAAATGCCCTTTTTTTGTCATGTATTGCCCTTTTTACAGAAGGTGTAAGCCATGTGGGGTTTAATTTTAGTCGTTTATACTTGTTACCTGTAGGAATACATTTTGCACTATAATAACTCAAAGTAGATTTGAAAATCTCCCATTTATCATTTGTCCCATTATTTGACATTAGTTCTTCCCAGTCTATATCCTGAATTGCAGCCCTCATCCTGGGGAAATTGGCTTTCTTAAAATTAAATGTTTTTGCCCTCCCAGCCTGCGTTTGTTTTTTACAGTATAGGTAAAATATAACTATATTATGATCACTGTTACCAAGGTTTTCACAAACATTGACATTCCCAACAAGCTCTGCATTATTAGAAATGACCAGATCCAACAGAGCTTCACCTCTAGTCGGGTCTTCCACAAACTGGCACATAAAATTTTCCTGCAACAGGTTGAGGAAATGTCTCCCCTTTGCAGTTGAAGCCGAACCATGACACCAATTAATATCCCGATAATTAAAATCTCCCATTATCACAACAGTACCCGCCTGTGCAGCCCGCTCCATTTGTTTATATATTTGACCTTCTATCTCTTCAGTTATATTGGGGGGTCTATAGATTACACCAAAGTAATTTTTTCAGTGTTTACTTCCCTTTGTAATTCCACCCACAAGGTTTCAACCTCCTCACAGTCTTCACCCTCTAATGTCTCATTTACACTCACCTTCATATCGCTTCTCACATACAGACATACACCACCGCCTTTCCTATTTGCCCTGTCTTTCCGAAACAGTGTAAAACCCTGTAGATTTACAGCCCAGTCATGTGAAGAGTCCAGCCATGTTTCAGCAACACCAACTATATCTATATCTTCTTCCAGTATTAAGGCCTCCAGCTCCCCCATTTTGCTTGCTAGACTTCTGGCATTTGTGAACATACACTTTAAAGAGGCTCTGTCACCAGATTTTGCAACCCCTATCTGCTATTGCAGCAGATAGGCGCTGCAATGTAGATTACAGTAACGTTTTTATTTTTTAAAAACGAGCATTTTTGGCCAAGTTATGACCATTTTTGTAGTTATGCAAATGAGGCTTGCAAAAGTCCAAGTGGGTGTGTTTAAGGGTATGTTCACACGGCCTATTTACGGACGTAAATCGGGCGTTTTTGCCCCGAATTACGTCTGAAAATAGCGCCTCAATAGCGCTGACAAACATCTGCCCATTGAAAGCAATGGGCAGACGTTTGTCTGTTCACACGAGGCGTATATTTACGCGCCGCTGTCAAATGACGGCGCGTAAATAGACGCCCGCGTCAAAGAAGTGACCTGTCACTTCTTTGGCCGTAATTGGAGCCGTTATTCATTGACTCCAATGAATAGCAGCGCTAATTACGGCCGTAATGGACACGGCATTCAAGCGCCTGCACATGCCGGTACGGCTGAAATTACGGGGATGTTTTCAGGCTGAAACATCCCCGTAATTTCAGCCGTAACGGATGCCCTCATGTGAACATACCCTAAAAGTAAAAGTCCAAGTGGGCGTGTATTATGGGCGTACATCGGGGCGTTTTTAATACTTTTGCTAGCTGGGCGTTCTGATGAGAAGTGTCATCCACTTCTCTTCAGAACGCCCAGCTTCTGGCAGTGCAGACACAGCGTGTTCTCGAGAGATCACGCTGTGACGTCACTTCCCCAGGTCCTGCATCGTGTCAGACGAGCGAGGACACATCGGCACCAGAGGCTACAGATGATTCTGCAGCAGCATCAGCAGGTAAGTAGCTACATCGACTTACCTGCTAACGCTGATGCTGCTGCAGAATCAACTGAAGCCTCTGGTGCCGATGTGTCCTCGCTCGTCTGACACGATGCAGGACCTGTGAGTGACGTCACAGATCTGCACTGCCAGAAGCTGGGCGTTCTGAAGAGAAGTGGATGATACTTCTCATCAGAGCGCCCAGCTAGTAAAAGTATTAAAAACGCCCCGATGTACGCACATAATACACGCCCACTTGGACTTTTACTTTTAAACACACCCACTTGGACTTTTGCAAGCCTCATTTGCATAACTACAAAAATGGTCATAACTTGGCCAAAAATGCTCGTTTTTTAAAAATAAAAACGTTACTGTAATCTACATTGCAGCGCCTATCTGCTGCAATAGCAGATAGGGGTTGCAAAATCTGGTGACAGAGCCTCTTTAACTTGCCTTTAAATGTTTCACTTTCAGTATCAGAAATGTGATTATTTGACATTTGGGCCTTTTTATTTTCACTGCTGTTTTGTAACGAAAGGATCTCCTTATCTTGTTGCCTAGTCCTCTCCCCACCGTCTGTTTCTCCCCCCACCAATATAGTCTGACCCCTCTCTAACCTAACTACCCCTTTATTTCCTACATTGGCCTCCCTCCTCAGCCCTAGTTTAAATACTCCGCCACCCCAGCTAGAATTCTCTCCCCCAGCACAGCGGACCCCCTTCCATTTAGGTGCAAATCATCTGCAGAATACAGTTTGTACCCCAATGATGCATGAATGTATGTTTGCATGTATGGTTGCATGTATGTATGTATGTATGTTGTCATGTATGTATGTATGTATATATGTGCATGCATGTTTGCATGTATGTATATATGTGCATGTTTGTATGTATATTTGCATGAATATATATGTATGTATGTATGTTTGCATGTGTGTATGTTTGCATGTATGTAGGTTTGCATGTATGTATGTATGTATGTTTGCATTTATGTATGTTTGTATGTATGTTGTCATAGATGTATGTATGTATGTATGTATGGATGTATGTTGTCATGTATGCATGTATGTATATATGTGCATGTATGTTTGCATGTATGTTGGCATGTATGTATATATGTGCATGTGTGTATGTATATTTGCATGTATATATTTGCATGTATGTATGTTTGCATGTATGTATGTTTGCATGAATGTATGTTTGTATGTATGTTTGCATGTATGTATGTTTGCATGTATGTATGTATGTATGTATGTATGTATGTTGTCATGTATGTATGTATGTATGTATGTATGTTGTTATGTAAGTATTTATGTATGTATGTATATATGTGCATGTATGTTGGCATGTATGTATATATGTGCATGTGTGTATGTATATTTGCATGTATATATTTGCATGTAAGTATGTATGTTTGCATGTGTGTATGTTTGCATGTATGTATGTTTGCATGTTTGTATGTATGTTTGCATGTATGTATGCATGTATGTATGTTTGCATGTATGTATGTTTGCATGTATGTATGTTTGCATGTATGTATGTATGTATGTTGTCATGTATGTATGTATATATGTGAATGTATGTATGTTTGCATTTTTTTTTGCATGTATGTTTGCATGTATGTTTATATATATATGTGCATGTATGTAATTATGTTTGCATGTATTTATGTTTGCATGTATATTTGTGCATGCTTGTATATATGCATGTATGTATGTTTGTTTGTATGTATGTATGTTTTCATGTGTGTGTGTGTATGCATGTATGTATGTATGATAGTTTGCATGTATGTATGTATATATGTGTGTATGTTTGCATGTATGTATATTTGCATGTATATATGTGCATGCTTGTATGTATGTTTGTATATATGCATGTATGTATGTATGTTTGCATGTATGTTTGTTTGTATATATGTCTGTATGGCCATGTATGATACTGTCTGCTGGCGCCCTGTATCTAAGTCAACTTCGCGGCAGGCTTCTATACATGGTATAACCGTCAGTATCACACATTAAACTGAATCTAAGCCTGACAGGTTTGGTGTTTGGACTACGTCGTTTTCGAAGACTACTTAGATGACGGTTTTTTTTTCTACAATAAAATGGTTAATGAGGGTTGTGTTGGGGGTGCTTTATTTCAATAAAATATTTTATCTATATCTTTGTCTTTTTCTTTTCAAATTTTATTACTACCACTTTAGTAATGGCCGCTGTCTGAGTGACAACATCCATTACTAAGGCGAGGCTTAGTGTTAGCCGGTGCAGAGGCTAACACTAACCACCATTATTACCCCGGTACCCACCACCACCAGGGGTGCCGGGAAGAGCCAGGTACGATCCAGTACCCGACCATCTGTTGTGATGGTCGGGCTCTGGGGTGGCCGCAGGCTGGTATTATGAGGCTGGGAAGGGCCAAAAACAGTGGACCTTCCCACCCTTGTAATGCTAGGCTGCTGCTTCTGTGTTGTATCTGGCTGGTTATAAAAGTGGGAGGGACCCCACGTCATTTTTTTTAATTTTTTATTTTTTTTTAAAGACGTGGGGTTCCACCCAATTTATCATAACCAGCCACATACAACAGTGTTATTAGCCTGGGAATGGACAAACCCAGTGGCCCTTCCCACCCATGTAATGCTAGACTGCTGCGGCCTTGTATATGGCTGGTTATTAAAAATGTGGGGGACCCGTCTATTGTTAAATTTGTTAAATTAAAAAAAAAAACGACGTGGGGGTCCCCCCCATTTTTATAACCAGCCCGATACAACACAGCAGCAGCAGCCTAGCATTACAAGGGTGGGAAGGACCACTGTTTTTGGCCCTTCCCAGCCTCATAATACCAGCCTACGGCCGCCCCAGTACCCGACCATCACAACAGATGGTCGGGTACTGGATCGTACCAAGATCTTCCCGGCACCCCTGGTGGTGGTGGGTACCGGGGTAATAATAGGTGGTTAGTGCTAGCCTCTGCACCGGCTAACACTAAGTACCGCCTTAATAATGGACGCTGTCAATCAGCCAACTGCCATTATCTAGGCACTAATAAAGTTTAAAAAAAACACAAAGACAATTCTTTTTTATTGAAATAAGAAATCCCCAACAAAACCCTCGTTAACCATTTTATTAAAATTTGAAAAAACGTAGATCTACGCAGTAGTCCAACGAATCGAAGATGTAGTCCAATCGGTACATCAAAATCTGCAACAACATAAAAAAAACAGTTATCAATGTGAACAATACCAATACTTCTACTCACCTACACACATATATACACGCACACACAAACAAACAACCATACACAAACACACACATATATACACAAACACAAC
Source organism: Rhinoderma darwinii (assembly GCF_050947455.1). NCBI lineage: Eukaryota > Metazoa > Chordata > Amphibia > Anura > Rhinodermatidae > Rhinoderma > Rhinoderma darwinii. Next base: position 181,480 of record NW_027461715.1, read on the forward strand.
AAGATACACACACACACACACACACACACACATAAACAGACAAACACACACACATATACACAAACTCACACATATACAAACAAAAACACACATATCCAAACACACACATATACACGAACACACTCATATACACAAACACACACACACATATACACAAACACATATACACAGTTATACACAAACACAACAAGATATACACAAACACACACATATACACGAACTAACACATATACACAAACACATATACAAACAAAAACACACATACCCAAACACACACATATACACAAATACACACATATACACAAACACATATACACAAACACACCCATATATACACAAACACACACACATAAACACACACCCATATACACACATATACACAAACACACACATATACAAAAACACACACACACAAACATCTACACATAAACATATACACAAATACACCCATAAATACACACACATATACACAAACATATACACAAACACATATACACAAACACACATAAATACACACACACATATACACAAACACACATATAAAAACAAAAACAGACAAAGACACATACCCAATCACACATATATACACAAACACACACATACACAAACACACACACTGTTTCTTTTAAATGCTGCTGGGGAACCCGCTCGATCCACTATATAAGGCTGCGCTACAGTGCAGCATTTAAAAGAAACAGGATCCTGACCTGTCCATAGAGTTTAAGGCAGCACAGAGTATTTCAGGAGATGAGCGTGCAGATTCAGTGCTGCTGTGAACTCTGCTCTTACCATTACGTATCTCTCAGTCTGTTACCTCTCCTCCACTCCTGTCCTCAAGAACACCTTCACATGATTGGCAAGTCACCACGTAATGGTAAGAGCAGAGTTCACAGCAGCACATAGTATTTCAGGAGATGAGCGTGCGGATCTTGTGCGGGGTGGTGACTTGCCAATAATGTGAAGGTGTTATTGAGGACAGGAGTGGAGGAGAGGTAACAGACTGAGCTACGTAATGGTAAGAGCAGAGTTCACAGCAGCACAGAGTATTTCATTAGAGGAGCGTGCAGATTCTATGCTGCTGTGAATTCTGCTCTTACCATTACGTAGCTCTCAGTCTGTTACCTCTCCTCCACTCCTGTCCTCAATAACACCTTCACATGATTGGCAAGTCACCACGTAATGGTAAGACCAGAGTTCACAGCAGCACAGAGTATTTCAGGAGATGAGCATGCGGATCTTGTGCGGGGTGGTGACTTGCCAATCATGTGAAGGTGTTATTGAGGACAGGAGTGGAGGAGAGGTAACAGACTGAGCTACGTAAGGGTAAGAGCAGAGTTCACAGCAGCACAGAATCTGCACGCTCCTCTCCTGAAATATTCTGTGCTGCTGTGAACTCTGCTCTTACCATTACGTAGCTCTCAGTCTGTTACCTCTCCTCCACTCCTGTCCTCAAGAACACCTTTAAATGATTGGCAAGTCACCACCCCGCACAAGATCCGCACGCTCATCTCCTGAAATATTCTGTGCTGCTGTGGACTCTGCTCTTACCGTTACGTGGTGACTTGCCAATCATGAAGGTGTTATTGAGGACAGTAGTGGAGGAGAGGTAACAGACTGAGAGCTACGTAATGGTAAGAGCAGAGTTCACAGCAGCACTGAATCTGCACGCTCATCTCCTGAAATACTCTGTGCTGCCTTAAACTCTGTGGACAGGTCAGGATCCTGTTTCTTTTAAATGCTGCACTGTAGCGCAGCCTTATATAGTGGATCGAGCGGGTTGCCTAGCAGCATTTAAAAGAAACAGGATCCTGACCTGTCCACAAAGTTTAAGGCAGCACAGAGTATTTCAGGAGATGAGCACGGCCGGCCACGGGCAGCCATTCGTTTTTGCGAGCCGTGCTCCCATTATGCACACGACCGTAAAAACACCCATTATTGCGGGTCGTAATTACGACCCGCAATAACGGGCTCATAGACTTCTGTTACCCACGGGTACCTTCCCGTTTTCTCACGGGAAGGTGCCCGTTCCATTAAAAAAAATAGAACATGTTCTATTTTACGGGCCGTGCTGCTATAATTATAATGACAGCACGGTTCGCAAAAGCGGCCGGCTGCCCGTGGCCGGCCGTGCCCGGCCGTGCTCGTAATTACGAGTCGTAATTACGAGCACGGCCTGTAAAATGAAAAAATAGAACATGTTCTATGTTTTTAACGGCACGGGCACCTTCCCGTGAGAAAACGGGAAGGTACCCGTGGCTAACAGAAGTCTATGGGCCCGCTATTTCGGGTCGTAATTACGACCCGTAATAACAGGTGTTTTTACGGTCGTGTGCATGAGGCCCCGTAATGACGGGTGGCTACATGTGTGCACCCGTCATTACGACAGCGTTGCTAGGCGACGTCAGTAAATAGTCACTGTCCAGGGTGCTGAAAGAGTTAACTGATCGGCAGTATATGTTTCAGCACCCTGGACAGTGAATACCGATCACAATATAGAGTAACCTGTAAAAAAAAAGACGTTCAAACTTACCGGGAACTCCCTGCTTCCTCCAGTCCGGTCTCCTGGCCGTTGCCTTGGTGACGCGTCCCTCTCGACATCCGGCACGACATTCCTTGATGACGATGCCGCCCATGTGAGCGCTGCAGCCAATCACAGGATGCCGCGTCAGAAAAGAAGGTCGGACTGGAGGAAGAAGAGGGACTCGTCCCCAAGACAACGACCAGGTACGTATGAAATGCTTTTTATTTTATTTTTAATCAGCAGCCTCTTTTCTCTATCAGTGATTGATAGAGACAAGTGGCTGCCGATTTGTATAATATTTTTGACCGGGTTCGGTCAAAACGGGTTCGGCCGAACCCGGTGAAGTTCGGATTCGCTGCGAACCAAACTTTTCCAGAAGTTCGGACCGAAACCGGGTTCGGTTGTCCCGGTTCGCTCATCTCTAGTCAAAATGCTCACTATATGCCAAGATGAATTCCTTGTTAGGTGTAGGTTCCAAAATGGGGACTTTTTTGGGGTGTTTCCGTTGTTTTGGCATCGCACCTCTTCAAACCTGACATGGTACATAAAATATAATCTAATAATAAGAAGGCCCCAAGATCCTCTAGGCACTATATTGCTTCTCAGGCCTGTGCTTCAGTAAATTAGCACACTAAAAACTGCAGAATCTGGGCAATAAATATTAAGTTGTGTTTATCTCGTAAAACCTTCCGTGTTACAGAGAAAAAAGGATTAAAAATGTATTTCTGCAAAAAAACCTGAAATTTGTAAATTTCACCCCTACGTTGCTCTAATTCTTGTGAAAGGTCTGTAGAGTTAAGAAAATCTCTAAATGCTGTTTTGAATACTTTGAGGGGTACTGTTTTTAAAATGGAGTGCTTTATGGGGGGTTGTATTGTATGGGCCCCTCAAAGCCACTTCAGAACTGAACTGGTCCCTGTAAAAACAGCCTTTTGAAATTTGTGTGAGAATGTCTGCTAAAGTTCTAAGCCTTGTAACGTCCTAGAAAAATAAAAGGATGTTCAAAAAACTATGCCAATCTAAAATAGAGATATGGGAAATGTTAATTAGTAACTATTTTGTGTGGTATATCCATATGTATTACAAACAGATACATAGAAATTTGTAAAAATTCGCAATTTTCGCCAAATTTTAGTGTTTTTCACAAATAAATACTGAATGTATCTACCAAGTTTTACCAGTAACAAAGTCCAATGTGTCACGAGAGAAGAATCTTACAATCGCTTGGATAGGTAAAAGCATACAAACATTTGCTAAAATAGACATGTTTGGAGGATTGACATGTCCTCATTAAATCCAGTGACTCACAGGTGACGTCTTCGCTGATTGTAGACGTTCTCTTTCCTTTTCTTCCCTTTCCAGCCAAGATTGTTATGACGACTTGCCATAATAAATGCAGAGTCTGCTGCCCAGACTATTTTGGCCGATTGCTTCTGCAGCAATTCCCAGCATTTTAAGTAACAAGAATTAATTCATACCCCAGAACAGACCCCTATATAAATTCAGAATTTAAACAGGACTCCTATATAAATTAAGATTCCAAACCTTACAGCTTTTATAATTCAATTACTAACAAGACCCCTTAATTTTAATGGGACAGGGGTGCAATACCGTGCACAGCCACTAAAAATGTAACAGCACGTGCTAATACGAATGAGAAGGTAAACCATGAAAACAATGAAGAGGCTGCAGCTCTCATACAAGGGTTGCAGACCCTTCAAATAGCTGATCGGCGAGGGTGACAAGAGTCGAACCCACCCCGCTCTAATATTGACAGCCTATCCTAAGTACAGGCCATCAGTTTTAAAAACCCAGATAACCCCTTTGAATAATACAATTCCTGCTTTCTGCAGCTGTCACTGTGTACTGTTTGCTGTATATAAATTTATATAACTTCCACTTAGTGCAATGCAACATGCAGTAAATCCATATACAGAAAGCTGCCCTAGTTGTACCTGCAGGCACCCAGAATTTTATTATTTCAATAAAGCTGTGTAAAGGGAAGCAGGGAATGAACTCTCTATCAGAAAAACGGAGCTTGGCTTAGAAAGATAATTGGTGCATTTCTGGGATCACATATAACACCACTAACTTGAGAAATATAGAAACATTTATGCCCGATAAACATTATTATGACAAATTATTCACTTAATTAATGACTAATAAAAGAAACACCTTGAACCTTCTACATGCTGTGGATTTCTCAGGTATTAATGGGTTTCATACATACTGTAGTTATATGAGGTTCACTGGCAACCATTGGATGATGAGGACATGAGACATTTGTAAATCACTTAAGCATTTCTTGATGTCGCTCCCTGTCTTTACAGTTTACCTAATGGGCCAGCAATGGTTTTAGGAGTGACCCGGATTAAGGGACCAGGCAGGAATTCTTTGGTCCTCTTGACTTCAAATGCTGCAGAGAATGTGGTATCCATAAAAATATCATGCAGCCATTTTTCATGAATACATCTGGGTGTTGGTCTTCTACCCCCTCTTGGGAGGCCTATGATCTATATACTATTCCAACTTAGTTGGTTCCCGAAGTTATCCGCCTTCTGGTGCCACAGATCTACTTTTTAGAACAGGAGAGCAACTGGCAGAGATTATGTGCAGTTATCTCTGAGCTATTTATGCTGAATACGTTCACATCAGGTCTGACCGTCTCCTCTCAGGATGAATAGATCAATTCTTACCACCTCTTTATTCCCTCGAGAGCTGAGCACAGGAGATGCAGCATGTAGGATGTTCTTACTGGTGCAGAGCCCCAGCACCTTATGAGGGTCTTCAGGTTTTTAGTCATATTTATTACAAAGATTATGTATTTTAATATAATATTAATTGTTTCCTCAATGTCACACAGACAGAAATTATTATCTATCAGATGTTCAGCAGCTGCAGATCCGTCCAGATTGTAATAACTAGACACACACTAAACCAACTGTGAGAGATGAACATTACAAGTTCCATGCACCAAGACTGAACCATATCTCCGACTTTTACAATTTATTATGGGTTTTAATTCTATCCCTGATCTCCTGTCTTGGCAGTACTGGGTAAGAGTCTGTCCACGGAAACATTATGAATATAGAAACTACATTCAAAATATAAATAACAATCAAACATTAAAAATATTGTTAAAGCCATACTGAAATATGCAAATTATGTGTGTGGTCATAAAAGCAGCTCACGCCGGGTATATCTATTGTGATGTCACTACTATTAATGATGGTAAATCTATAATTGAAATATGCAAATTATGGGTGAGGTCATAAAAGCATCTATTGTGATGTCATAGAGCTTGGGTATATGCAATGATGCTGGTCACAGAGCTGTCACTCAGTTGGATGTGACCGGTAAGTTCTCTATCATTTCTCTATCTGTACCTGACTCTGATCGATCCATTATATTAGGAACATTGAATCCATGCCTTCAAGATATGGTTTATTAGAGGTTGTAATATCTTTTTTTGTTTCATTATACAATTGAATTGCTTAAATATCATAGAAAGAACACAGGCTGTAAGAAATGGCAGCCTACATTCAGCCGATAATAGATTTGCAGGGTAACAGCACATCATTTTGGTTCCCTGCAGCCCTGAGAACTTTTTTTGTCTCTTGATTGTAAAGGAGAAATTACAGGATGGTGATATTAGGGGACTGTTATGTAGTAAGTCCTTATATTAGTGTAAATTCCCTAAAAATAATTCCATAAATTAACACATTAACACAATGTAATAACATTCAGAATTTTGATCAAGTAATATAAAAAAAACATGTAAAAGCCATTGAAAATGCCATATTAAGATCTGTAAGTTATAACGAGTGTAGTTAGGTAATCCACCTACACTATATGGCCAATAGTATTTGGACACCTCTCCTAATTATTGAGCCAATAATCAGCTGGATGGGTGTAAAACACGTCGCCGTTGAATTTTGGAGCAGGGGAAACATGTTCTGTTGAGTAATAAATCACGGTTCACTATCTGGCCATCTAATGGACGAATTTGCGTTTTGTGCCTGCCCGGAGAATGCTACCTACTGGACTGTATAGTGCCTATTATAAAATGGAGTGAAGTTTGTATAATGGTCTGGATTGTTTGTAAGGGGTTGGATTAAATCCCCATTTTTCCAGTAGGGGTTAATAAGACTATTTAAACAATTGTATGCTTCCAACTTTGTGGTAATAGTTTGGGTAAGACCCTTTCCTGTCCTAGTATGACTGTGCCCCTGTGCACAAAGAGGCTCCCTAAAGACATGGTTTGACAAGTTCGATGTGGAGGAACTTGCGTATCTGCACAGAACCCGGACCTCAATCCCAACAAAACCTTTGGAGTGAATTGGAAAGGCAATTGCGAGCCAGACCTTTTTGCCCAACATCAGTGTCTCAACCATTGGTGTCCATATACTTTTGGCCATATACTGTAGTGTACCGAGTGTATATCTATTGTGATGTCACCGAGCTTAGGTATAAAGTATAGTGCTGGCCAGAGGGCTGTCATTTATCAGGTGGATGTGATCGGTACGGTAAGTACTTTATCATTGCTACGTCTCTAGAACAGTCTCATCTATCAGTCTCTTTATGAATATTGGATTCTTACATGTAATTCTAGTGTTTGTCGTGTTATTTGTGTTTTTTATTTGGCATACTTATACACTAGGAAATTGCTTAAATAGCAATATTGTGGCCTGTCACATCTGCTCCATAGACAGAATGCAGATTGCAGACAGAAATTGGTGTCTGTATTCTGCTGGTAGATTCATAAAGCAACCACAAAGCAAAGAATGTGAATCTCTGGGAACTTATTATCACACCCTCCAGTTTATAACACCAGTAATTCTCATAATAAATGTTTATAAGGGAATTCATATTTATGAATTTTAGGTTTTCTGTCTGTAGACTATACTATTTATATATCAGGTCAATCCTGAATATTAGCTGGTATGGCTATGCAACCAACCTACATCAGGTGCCGCTATTGTGATGTCTTGAGATGAGTCTAGATAGCCGTGTTTCTTACTGCGTCTATGGTAGTATTGGTTTTATTACAAGATTTAAACTATTTGATGTTTGAATCATGTACATAAATAAATGATTATAAGGAGTATTGCTTTTTTTTTATTTTTTATTTTTTTTAGTAATAAAATATTAGTAAGTCCAGGAATAAACAGCCTAATAGCATTCGTCAGACTAAATTGTAGAAGGATAGTGCTAATCCCCTGGAAACGTGTCCTTATTAACAATTGAAATTAATAATTATGTATATAATCATAATAATAATAATAATAACAATAAAAAAGATAACAATAAAAAGTATTTATTACTAACTCCAATTACTTAGGTTCTAAATTCTGGTTATCAATTAATATTAAAAAAAATTCAACCCTTTAAAATGCCATATGGTCAATTTAACAACCAATACATTGTTTCAGCTTCCAAACCTAATACAATGTTATCAACAGGGGCTCCCAGGTCATGTGATCCTCTGACACTTATGATTGACAATATTCTGTTATAGGAATACCCTATTTAATAACTCATTTTTCCAGCTAGTTTCATCACAAGTAACGACTCCCTTATAGTTTTCTGGTCTTTCTAGGTCTTGCTGTTGGATTGACACTGTGTTACTTACTGTGTTGCTTATACGGTTAGCGATTTGTCCTATTTTCGGAGAACTAGAGGCGATTAGTCAAATTCTATCTTGACTGTCTCCTGGTTTTCTACCAAGGACATTGGTGCAGTTTTGCACCCGGGCATTAAACAACCATGCCCTTTTGGAAAAAATCTAAGAAATATCACGTCTCCCAAATTCCTGATGAAGGAAATCTGATGGGAGACATACCAACTATGGAGGAGCCTAACATCTCGCTCCAGAAGTTTTCTGTCATCAAAGATATGGCAGATGAAAAATCCAGCGATCTTAGTCACAGCAAATATTGTGACATTACATCAAAGAACACCAAGAAGAGCGCATTCAGCCTGCTGACCCGCCTGCGCTCCAAAAATATCCGTAAAAGGTATGTAACTAATAATTCTCATACATTGCTCAGATATCCAGAGCTGTGGTATAACAGTCACTAGATCTTTAATTCTCCCCATATCTTCACAGAAACTTTGGCAGCAGCGCTGTGATCGGCGCTAGAGAACTGGATCGCTATTTCCCAGATAGACGGTTGAGACTATATGTTGCCACCTGGAATATGGAGGGAAAGGTGAGAAGTAATGTACAATATTTATTGTGACCCATCAGTGTGCCCGAGCTCAAGTTGGATGAAATGGGCCAGTAACCATGTCTCTTTAGTTTGTAGTTGAATATCACATAGTCAGGTTATATTCTACCCTATGTCAGTTGAGTTGGCGCTCTTTGTATACAATATTAATGTTTGTATATTTTGAACAGGATTACCCGCAAAATGTGGAGGATCTGCTGTTACCATCAGATGATACGAAAGACATTTATGTTATTGGCGTTCAGGAAGGATGTCCAAACAGGTAAGTCTTCTCAGGTTGTCTTACACCAGCCTATGACTGCAGATGGACAGCAGGTCGGCTGATACAAATTCTCTCTCAATGCTCTACTTATTGTATTATCACTCCTTAATTTTCAAAATGTATCCCCAGAGGTTATTATTATATGGAGTGTTGATACAGATGAGTTGAGTATCTTAATCTTGTGTCATTTATTAATATGTAAATCTGAAATTGTGTCTTCTTGTAGACGGGAATGGGAGATAAAATTACAGGAGACCCTTGGACCACACTATGTATTATATCACTCCTCCGGGCTCGGAGTCCTGTATCTCACCATCTTTGTTCGACGGGAACTAATCTGGTTCTGCTCAGGTAAGATTCACATTCCTACGTCTACATAAGAAGTCTTGAATGTAGTCATTAGCTGGAACATCTTATTTAGTTATTAGAATTAGATGCCTAAGAGCTTGGCTCTCAGATTCTTGACTTCTGAGTATTGGAGATCTAAAAGTTCACACCACAGTTACAAAGTATGAAATTATGTTCTAGTAATATTTCCATAGTTTAATTGGAAATAATTGCTATTCCATTGTTGCATGTAGTACTCTTAACCACTGACCCGTCTTTTTGTGTTTAATTTCTTATACAGAGGTAGAGCACACCCATGTAACAACCAGGCTATTCCACCATGTGAAAACTAAAGGAGCCTTGGGTGTTGCCTTCACCGTCTTTGGAACATCTTTCCTTTTTATTAATTCACATCTGAGATGTAAGTATTTACAATATTAATATATGACCATGTACAGTTTTACTTTGTATAAAATTGCTGCTATTTGATAATTAACTGAAATATATGGGATGATATCAAGAGATCTGTACTTATGTTTTGGTAAAAATAAAAGGTTTGTTCCAGTTTGATCAAACTTTTTCTAATCTATCAATCTCATTCTATGTTGTGAGTGGCCAGTAATACAGATACACGCAGGTAGAATTAGTGCAGGAGGGGGTGGCGGCGGCTGGTTTCAGTTGCGCCGCCTCCCCCTCTGAGAGGCAGCAGGGCGGACGGTGCGGCCGTATAATCCCTCACACCCACCCCTCCTCTCCATTAGCGGCGGTGGCGCGCTGCAATGTGTTTTTTTGAAAATAATATGCGATTGGGGCCGCCCATATGATCATCCGCCACTGCTAATATGTATTTTTTTGTTGGCAGTTGGGGCAGTCAACAAGAGGATCCAGGACTATAAAACCATTACTGAGGGTCTCCGTCTGCCTCAAATTATTCCGGAAAGAATCAACTCCAATGCCTGTGAGTATTACTTATGTGGTTGAACCTATGGATCCTTTTATCTCTCTATTTGTCTCCGTTGAGTCTAATGCAGTCATGTGCTATAATTTTTTTATTTATTTTTATTCTACAGTGGACGTCACCAGCCGCTTTGATCGGGTGTTTTGGTTTGGAGACCTCAATTTTCAACTTAAAGAGGACAGAAAAAATGTGGAATCTCTTCTGCAGAAGATCGAAGGAAAAGATATGTCCAGTCTCCTCAAACACGACCATCTGAATGAAGCCAAGAACAATGGTATATTTACTAGTAGACAGATCTCTATCACTCCTCAACCTTCATTAAAGGGGTTCTCCACCTTCTGACAACTGATCACCTATCCACCGGATAGGTCATCAGTATATCATCGGTGCGGGTCCGACACCTGGACGCTGCACCGTTAAGCTGCTCCAGTGGCCTGCGGGCACCGGATGTTATGCCACACAATGCTATGTACGGAGCCGGTAGCAGTTGGCTCCTTACATAGCATAGCTGCCATGATGCATAACTGCAGGTCTGCCTCCTATTCACTTGAATAGGAGCAGAGTTGCAGTACTGCAGCTCGGCTGCAATTCCGTGGCCGGCGCCAACTGCATCCGGCATGTACGTCCGGTGCTCAAAGGCACCGGACCAGCTGATTAGTGCAGGGTCCGGGTGTCGGACCACCACAGATCATGTACTGATGACCTATCTGGTGAGTATGTCATTAGTTGTTAGAAGTTGGAAAACCCCTTTAATACCACAACCACTTCCACAGATTAATACAAATCACTGACATGATGGTTGATATGTTCCCCAAATTCTTATATAGTGCTAAAATTATCAATTGCTCCTTTTTTTTTTTAATACTGACTACTTTTTTTTCTTTCAACTTAAGGGTCCATATTTCTAGGGTTCAAGGAGCACACCATTGATTTCCTTCCTACATATAAGTTTGACATTGGCACAGACACCTATGATACATCAGCAAAGCAGAGAATTCCATCATATACGGTAAGATATCTTATTTCCAGGTCTACAGAGCTTGAGAGACAATAGAATCCATGGGCCAGAGCACCCATTATATAATGAATCCCCTCCCCCAATGTAATGAATTGTTATTATTATAGCTGGAAGAGTAATTTCTTATGAACAAAGCTTTCAGTTAATTTTACTTTTATGTAGTGAGTTTGTCATCACAGTTTCCCAGTGTAATATGTCGTTGCCCAGCATGGGTCAAGGATACTTATTTAATGAAATCTGTGTGACCAAGTCAAACCTAAAATACAATAAAGTCTCAATATTCTGCAATATAAATAAAGTAGGCCCAACATTTAGGTCTGTGTTGTTTTGCAGTTTAATAATATATTATAATATGATTTCACTAATGATATTTGTTATTTTCATGACCTCTACAGGACAGGGTGTTGTTTAAAAGCCAATGTGAGGGAGATGTGCGAGTCCTGAGATACGACTCTTGCCCTGTTTTGAAGACCTCAGACCACCGACCTGTTTTTGGCATCTTTGAAGTAAAGATCAGGCCCGGTTCAGATAAGTAAGTCATGTTTTCCTCCATGTTGTTGGTATGATACTTTCAGTAGCCGTCATTACTACATGGTCCTTATAGCCAGAGCTCACACTTTGGGGCAGGTGGCTGTACACTTTGGTGACAGTACTGGAGGATTATAGGATGTGAAACTAAGCAAAGTGTGGTTACCTGCTAACATTATCATATGTCTTACATAAATATATTTCTCATTCCAGCATCCCCTTGGCTGGTGGACGCTTTGATCGTAAAATCTATGTAACGGGCATTAGGAGGAAAGGACAAAAAAAGTAGCTGCATCTGTTCATGTCCTTACAGGTAAGAGCTTTGTAGTTGTCTATTATGTTTGCGGTGAAAATGTTCTTCCATCTCTTAGGTTTTCCTCTGTATCTGTAATTTATTTTATCAACTAATTTAACTAAAGTGTAAATAAGTATTTTCAATCTTAAAATTCCAACTCCTTGTATTTAGACACGTTTTCATTTCTGAATGAAGGTTGTGGGCTTTGGGGAACAACTTCCCCAACTGTAAGCATGTATGTAGTATAGTACAATGAGTTTCCTAAAGGAACCGGTCATCTGAATGGATGGAACAACTGGATTTTATGATGCATTAGCTTCTAAGCAAAAATGATGGATACAAGAAACATTGCTATTGATAGAAGACATTACTTGGCATCTTGCAGGACTCCTAAGGAACAGTTACAATCTCCGGGGCATAAAACATCGGAATATTAGAAAGTTCCGGTAACATGCTGAAGAGCACAGCTCTAGTATTCGGCACACAGACAAATATGATTCAAAACTTCTTTCGTTTTATTTGTATTGTATTCAAATGCCATGGGCGGAGTGCAACGTTTCGGTCCTAGAAGACCTTCGTCAGGCACTGGAACCCTGTTGGCGTGGATGTATCCTGCTGATGAGCACTGCTGTTCATATCGCGGCTTACCGCTCGTTTTTGGCGCGGTAAGCCGCGATATGAACAGCAGTGCTCATCAGCAGGATACATCCACGCCAACAGGGTTCCAGTGCCTGACGAAGGTCTTCTAGGACCGAAACGTTGCACTCCGCCCATGGCATTTGAATACAATACAAATAAAACAAAAGAAGTTTTGAATCATATTTGTCTGTGTGCCGAATACTTCTCTACATACGATTGGGTTGGGACCCTATTCGTGCACCTCCTATAGGTCTTGTGCACTCTGAACCAATATCGAGCACAGCTCTAGGTCAGACCCACTGCTTGCATCAACCATCTTCAAGGTTTGTAGTGTGACGCCAAGGATCAATTAAGAAATTTATTTACCTCAAATCACCTTAAAAAGTCTTCTAGATTTTGTGTCTGCTAAGAAACACACATTATAGAACATTAATAGCAAATATTTGTCTTGCAGCATAAACATCAATTCCGCAGTACATCTGGCGAGAATAGCGCTCCCTGTCACCGGAGGAGCCACCATCAATGCTGATAGAAAGGTAAGTTCCTCTGGATGTGTCCCCTCTCTATATTTATCAAGCAGCCTGAATGATCAATATTTAATAGGGTTGTGTGCTTCTCCCCCCAGAACAAGTCAGCAGATATCAACAGAACATCAACACCAATAACAACCAAGGGCAGAATCCGCCATCTTACAAGAATTCCAATGGCGAGACTTAACATTTCTACAACATCTGTCACAGAAGAGACATCAATGTGGTCACCAGGGCATCAATATCACCCAGAAGACCAGGTTCAGAACAGGACAATATGTCATCTCTTCTTGTGTCTGTCGAATCCAGATTTTCCACCCCTAACTGATACTACAGTATATACTGTGACATATTCCGTAGTTTTTGCTGGATCTTGTATTACCGTCATCTTTACCATTATATATTTTGATCCACAAAAACCTTAAATAAATCATTAACATCAATCCATAAGTGTGACTGGTAATTGTTATGTGCGCGGCTGCAACTTACACAATACAGAGTGTATGGAACGTGCCGCCATATGTACTGGATTATATACTTTAGGACAAAGAGTGCTAGGAGATGTAAAACATTGATATATTTGATAGTTGCTTAACCACTTAAGGACGCAGCCTAGTTCGGGACTTAGGGCTCAGAGCCCATTTTTCAAATCTGACATATTTAACTTTATGTGGTAATAATGTCGAAATGCTTAAACCTATCCAAGCGATTCTGAGAATGTTTTCTCGTGAGACATTGGGCTTTATGTTAGCTGTAAAATGTTGTTGATATGTTCAGTGTTTATTAATGAAAAATTGCAAAATTTAGAGAAAATGTAGAAAAAATAGAATTTTTCTAAAGTAAAAAATGCATCTGCTTGTAAAACAGATGGTTATACCAACAAAAATATTTACTAGTTCACATTTCCCATAATTCTACTTTAGATTGGCATGATTTTTTGAACATAAACAGCAATTTCTCATATTTTTAAGAAAATTTCAAAAGCCTTTTTTTTAAGGTACCTGTTCAGTTCTGAAGTGGCTTTGAGGCACCTATGTATTAGAAACACCCACAAAACTTCCCGTTTTAAAAACTAGACCCCTCAAAGTATTCAAAACAGCATTTAGAAAGTTTTTTTTAACCCTTTAGGCATTTCACAGGAATTAAAGCAAAGTGGAGGTGAAATTTGCAAATTTCATTTTTCTTGCTGAATTTAATTTTATTCTATTTTTTTCTGTAACACAGGTTTTACCAGAGAAACACTACTAAATATGTATTTTACAGATTCTGCCGTTTTTAGAAATGTCCCACATGTGGCTCTAGTGTGCTCTTGGACTAAAACACAAGCCCCAGAAGCAAAGAAGCACCTAGTGCATTTTGGGGCCTCATTTTTATTAGAATATATTTTAGGCAGCATGCCAGGTTTGAAGAGGTGTTTAGGTGCCAAAAAAGTAGGAATCCCTCAAAAGTGACCCCATTTTGGAAACTGCACCCCTCAAGGAATTCATTTATGGTTGTTGTTACCATTTTGACCCCACAGTTTTTTCACAGAGCATCTTTGAATTGGGCTGTGAAATTAAAAAGATGAAATGTTTTCCAATAAGATGTCATTTTTGATCAAAATTTCTTATTTTCGCATGGAAAATGCCCCATTTTGTTGCCCAATTTGTCCTGAGTGCGGTAATATCCCATTTGTGGTGATAAACTGCCGTTTGGGCCCATGGGAGGTCTCAGAAGGAAAGAAGCGCTATGTGTTCTTTGGAGTCCAGATTTTGCTGGATTGGTTTTCGGGTGCCATGTCGAATTTGCAGAGCCCCAGAGGTATCAAAGCAATGGAAACCCACCAGAAGTGACCCCATTTTGGAATCTAAACCCCTCAAGGAATTCATTTATGGGTGTTGTGACCATTTAGACCCCACAGTTTATTCTCAGAATTTATTTGAAATGGGCTGTGAATTAAAAAAAATGTGTGATAAACTGGGCCCATGGGAGGGCTAAGAAGGAAAGGACCACCATTTGGCCTACTGGGGATTTTCTGGTACTAAGTCATGTATGCAGAAGCCCCTGAGGTACCAGTACAGTTGAAACCCCCGAGAAGTGACCCCGTTTTAAAAACTACACCCTTAAGGCATTCATCTAGAGGTGTAGTGAGCATTTTGACCCCACAGGTATTGTTTAAAAGATAATGCGCAGCAGATAGTGCAGAGTGAGATTTGCAATTTTCTATACATATATGCCATTTCAGTGTCCGATATATTGTGCCCAGCATGCGCCACCGGAGACATACATCCCATAAACAGTAATGTGGGTTCTCACGGGTACAGCAATACCCTACATGTGGATGTTAACAGCTGCCTGGGCAGACAGCAGGGCCCAGAGTGTAAAGATGAGGGGGATAAGCTGTGCGGAGTGCATCATGGTAAGTAAAACTGGGGTAGATTGAAAATCAAGGGATGTATGATACATTTTAAAACACTTTCATACAGAGCCCTGGTTTTTCGGGACACGTGTCATATTGATATATTGTGTCTTACCCTATCCCCCTCTTATAGCATACTTTGCACTTCTTTTGACTTTTTCCCTTCTTGCCAGTTTGGGGAACTCCTCCTGGAAAGTATTGCCCTGGTACGATGTGTGTTGCCTTGCTTCCAGAAGTACTTGGTGCCCCCCTTCATGGTCCCTAAAGATTAGGTTCTTGATAACCACCTCTTGAAATTCCAGGAAAGTTCCCATCTGGCCTTTACATCGATGTAGTAGGTACGCATTAAACAATGCAATCTGAATGATGTGCACGGCCAGCTTCTTATACCACACCACATGGCGCTGTAGGTCTTCAGGACTTGATCTGACAAGTCCACCCCTCCCATGCACCTATTGTAGTCCAGGATGCAGTCTGGTTTGGGGTTCTCTGTACTGGTACCTCGTACAGGTACATGGGCACTGGTATGGCCATGTATTGTTGTCAATACAACGACATCTCTCTTGTCCTTGTACTTAACACACAATATGTTGCTGCTAGAATGTGCCCTGCTTCCACCCCTTCTTGTTTGCCCAAGCAGTGTCTTAGGGAGGTGTAATGTCAGGATAGGGAGACAGACAGGTGAGCCCTAATCTATCCGCCACTCAGACCCTGCCTACTTTCACAGCCCGTCCTAGGCGACGGTGTACAAATGGGCGACGGTCCATATGCTCAATATGTGCACGACAGACAAACAAGACAAGGGTACACAAAAGCAAAGGGAAGTGGGGCAGTTGTCCACGGCAAAACCGTGAGCAACAGAGTAGTGGATGAGCCGAGTCAAACCAGGAGTGTACGTGTTAACAAATGCAGAGCAGGAGAATAGTCAGTCAAGCCAGGGTCAATATGAAGCAGAGGTCAATGGTAACAGCAGAAACAGCAGAGCCAGGAAACAAGAGAATCACAGGCAAAGGACAAGCATCAAATGAAGTTATAAGTAGACCAAGGGCGGGAGCTAGAACCGTCTGGCCAGGCTGCGATAGGCTCTCCCACTCCTCAGCCTACCAGCCTGAGTGGTAGCAGATCGAGTCACTCTAGCAGACCTAGACACAGATGCAGGCTTATTAACCACGGGCATTGACACAGAAGCTGTGTCAGGCAAATCCTTCACAGGAGGCCTCTCCGATTTCTTCTAGCAGTGCCGCATGCCACAGTACTTCTGGAAGCGAGGCACTTGAAGAGTAGGACGCTGGTATAAAAATTATCCAGTTAGAGGTGGTAAACCTGGTCCAGCAGTGGGTGCACCAAATCCCACCCAATTTTTGCGTTAACTCCCAGTAAGGGGGGGCATTCTAAGGGCTGAATACTGCTGTCCTTGTAAGTATACCCTGATGCACTCTCGCACAACTTATACATCTTCACGCCATACCTTGCCCTCTTACACGGCAGGTACTGGTGGAATTGAAGCCTCCCTTTAAAATGGACCAGGGACTCATCAATAGAAATACAATTCTCGGGGGTGTATGCTTTGGAAAACCGGGCACTAAAATGGTCTAATAGGGGTCTCCGTTTATACAAACGGTCAAAACTGGGGTCATCTCGGGGTGGGCGCTGCTCATTATCAGTATAATGTAAGAAGCGAAGTATTGCCTCATAAAGCATCCTGGACACGGCCATACAGTACATTGGGGTGTGGTATAAGAAAAAGCCTCTTTTTTTTTTTTTTTAAGTTACCAGTTTAGTTCTGAAGTGGCTTTGGGGGGGCCTATATATTAGAAACCCCTATAAAACACCCCATTTTAGAAACTAGGCCCCTCAAAATATTCAAAACAGCATTCAGAAAGTTTATTAACCTTTTAGGTGTTTCACAAGAATTTAAAGCAAAGTAGAGGTGAAATTTACATATTTCAGTTTTTTTGTAAGAAAATTGTTTTTATTCCTTTTTTTTTTCTGTAAAACAGAAGGTTTTACCCCGAGAAACATTACTCAATACCTATTGCCCAGATTCTCCAGTTTTGAGAAATATCACAGATGTGGTCCTAGTGTGGTAATGGACTGAAGCACCGGCCTCCGAAGCAAAGAACCACCTAGAGGATTATGAGGCCTCCTTTTTATTAGGCACCATGTCCAGTTTGAAGAGGTCTTGTGGTGCCAAAACAGTGGAAACCCCCCAAAAGTGACACTATTTTGGAAACTAGACCCCTTGAGGAATTCATTGTAGTTTTCATGGGGTGCATGTGACTTTTTGATCAGTTTTTGCTCTATTTTTTTTTTTTTTTTTTTAAAACAATCCAATTTTATTGATACGAACACAGAAATGAAATAACACATTAACATTCACATTACAATTTTCCAACATCGTATACAATAGTGACAGCATATCAGGAAATCCCCAACTTCCCCCCTTTCCCCCCTTTCCCCCCTCCCCGCACAGCCCCCCACTATATCTCCGCCGTTTGTTTCTAGTACCATTCCTGGTCAGAGCACATGTCTCTTATCAAGTTTCCCCACCACCCCTTCTTTACTCCAGACTCTATCACCTCCAGTTCCTCAGACGACTCTCGCCCTTAGTCTGCTCAGTTCAGGTGTCAGCACCTCAGGACAGGCCATCCATCTGCTCCATTGTTTCTCAAATTTTTTTTCCGTGCCCCTTTTAGAAAATATCTTATGCTCCATCAGGATATTATAGTTCAACATTCCTACAATTTCCCTCATCCTTGGTGGCTCCGTGTCCAGCCAGTGTTTAGCAATGCATTTCCTCGTTTGATATAATATCTTGGCAATTGCCAGGCTTGCCATTCTGTCACTCTCCAATTCTCCCACCGCTCCCAACAACATAACTTTGGGGTCTGCCGCCAATTCCCAACCATACACCTGCTTTATCAGGTCCAATATTTCCCCCCATAGGGTCCTCAGGGCCTCACATGACCAAAACATATGCAATATGTCCGCCTTCTCCTCCGTGCACCTACGACATTTAGCATCCGCTCTAATACCCATCTGTTTTAATACCCACGGGGTGCGGTACACTCTGTGTATCAGGAAGAGTTGTGATCTCCTTTGCGCCAGACTGAGCGATAAGTGACATGTGGACGCTAATATCTCCCACTCCTCCTCGGTCAATGGACCGACATCCTGTTCCCATTTCGCTTTTACCAGCACCATTGGGTTTCCCAAGTGTTTGGACAGTAAGCTCCTGTACGCCATTGAGATCAGGCCTTTGGTCGTGTCAGCCCGTCCCACATACTCTAGGACCCCAAGAGCACAGACCGTCAGGTCCACCACATGCGCCTGCGCCTGTAGGGCATGATGGATCTGCAAATATTGGTAAAACATATTGTGCTCCAGTGGAAATAAGTCTTTCAACTGCTGAAATGATCTCAGCCCGTTATCATCATACAGGTGTTGTAATCGCCTAACCCCTGCCGATTCCCATTTTTGCATGCCCTCTAATTGGTATAATTCCCACAAGACCGGATTATGCCATAGGGGAGTATATTTGGTACACATTCCCACTCCCAGGATCTGTTTGCACTGCCACCATATTTTATGTATCAGGAGTAACGTTGGTTTAGCACTCGCCAATCTCTTAAAGGTATGCGCTTCCAGACCCTCTAGTGGGTTGAGTCCTCCCCCCAAATATGACAATAAACGTGCACTGGAGCCCCAGGTCTCTGTGTCCTCCCACCCCTTAAATTGTTGGCTCTGGGCAGCCAGGTAATATATCCAGGCATTTGGCAGCGCTACCCCCCCCCCCCTTCGTCTTTAGGCAATTGCAATTTCTCCAATTTAATCCTTGGAACCCATTTTTTCCAGACCAGATCCCGAAAGAGATTGTGCAATCGTCTGAACCAGTGCTTAGGTATCCATACTGGGGAGTTATGAAGAATATATAAAACTTGAGGCATAAGGATCATCTTGATTAGATTAGTCCTCCGCAGAGCAGAGAGCGGGAGCCTGTTCCAGGCATCCACCTTATGTTTCACCTTGAGCAGCAGTGGTGAAACATTCAAAGACATATAGTCTTGGACCCTAGCCGTCACCTTAACCCCTAGGTACGTAAATTCAGAGACTATCGGAATCCGGGGTCCCACTCCAGTATCTACCATATTCACCGTGTCAAGTGGCATCAGAGCAGACTTGGTCCAGTTAATATTTAATCCTGAGAACTCCCCAAACCTTGTGATCGTATCCATTATTACCTTCAGTGTATTCTCAGTGTCCGTCATATATATTAAAATATCGTCTGCATATAGTGAAATTTTTTCCTCCATTTCCCCATATTGCAAGCCTCTTATATGCTCCTCCTGTCTTATGAGGCACGCCAGTGGCTCTACCGCCAAGGCGAATAGCAATGGTGACAGTGGGCACCCCTGGCGCGTACCCCGGGCCAGTGAAAATTTCTCGGACATTGCACTATTCACCCGTATGCGGGCTGTAGGGGCCACATACAACAACTGTACCCACTTCACGAAGTTAGGGCCGAATCCCATCTTTTCTATTACTCGCCATAGGTACCCCCATTCTACGCAGTCAAACGCTTTTGCGGCGTCTAACGTTAGCACCGCCCTTCCTCCTTGATCATCCGGTGTCGCCTGAAGTTTTAAAAACAGCCGCCTGAGGTTGACAGCCGTCGATTTGGAGGGCATGAACCCCGATTGGTCTTCATGCACAACATGCTTTACCACCCTGTTCAGCCGCAGCACCAATATCTTTGCCAAAATCTTGACATCCGATGTCAACAAGGATATTGGTCTGTAGGACTCCGGTAATTGACTGTCTTTCCCCTCTTTTGGGAGAACCACTATCGTAGCCTCATATAGGGAGTCTGGTATTTTACCTCTGTCAAAACTATCCTGCAAAGTACTCAAGTATTCTGGCGCTAGTTCCGTCCCATATTCCTTATAGATTTCCCCCGGTAACCCATCTGGACCCGGAGCTTTCTCATTTGCCATATCCCTTATCGCCTGTTCCAACTCCTCCAGTGAAATAGGTGCCTCCAAGCTTTCACAGTCCTCCCGGCCCAAGGTAGGCAAATTAATGTTTCCCAGGTACTCGTCCAATTGCTGTGTGTCGTAATGCACTTTGGATGTATATAGGTCAGTATAAAACCGCTGAAATATTTGCAAGATTTGCCACGTGTGTGTGTCTCCACCCTCCCCCCCTCCCCCCTAAGGCCATGAATGAAATTATTACTCCCATGCGGCTTTGCCATCCTAGCGAGTATTCTCCCCGCCGTTTCCCCTTCTTCATAATATTTCTGTTTAAGGAATAATCGTTTATTATCCACCATTGTTAGTTAGTTTAACAACGTCTGTGCCTCCACCCAATGTCTAAGTGTCTCCTCGGACCCCTCTTCTACATGTCTCCCTTCTGTTTCTGTCACCCGAACCTCTAAACTTTCTCCCAATTGCCTAGATTTAGTTTTAATTCGTTTAATATGTTGAATGAATACTCCCCTCAACCATGCTTTCATGGCATCCCATAACACCCCTCGCAGCACTGACTCAGTATTAAAATTTAAATATTCTTTAACCAGGTTCCGTATTTCCCCGCCATCCATCAATCTTAGCCAAAACGCATTCAGCTTCCAATTCCCGGGGTTCCTGGTATGCCTTACACCCACTTCCATCGTCACCGCCATCGGAGAGTGGTCTGACAACGCCCTCTGTAGGTATTCAATTTGCGCTATGTACGGCACTGCTGAAGCTGAGCATG
Source organism: Rhinoderma darwinii (assembly GCF_050947455.1). Lineage (NCBI taxonomy): Eukaryota > Metazoa > Chordata > Amphibia > Anura > Rhinodermatidae > Rhinoderma > Rhinoderma darwinii. Next base: position 202,943 of record NW_027461715.1, read on the forward strand.
CTACCAAGTCTATTCGCGAAAGTGACTGAAATGTGGATGATGCACACGAGTACTGCCTCACCCCTGGAAGTTTATCTCTCGGAATATCCCGCAGACCCAATTCCTCATTTAATCTTCCAAAGGCAGTCAGGTCTCCTCTTTGCCCCCCTCCTCCCCTATGAAACCTATCCAACCCTTCAGACATCACTGCATTAAAATCCCCCATTACGATTAGCGGTACCTCAGGCCACCTAGAGAGTTTCTCCGAATAAGGCGGAGGGATATACAGCACTACTAGAATACAGTTTTTGTTCTATTTTTAAGAGGCGTGGAGACTAAAAAGCAGCAATTCTTCTATTGTTTTTTATTCTATTTTTTTTACAGCGTTTACCGTGCACTATAAACAACATATTCACTTTATTCAGCATGGCGATACGATTACGGCGATACCAAATGTTTATAGTTTTTTTTTATGTCTTATGGTGTTTGCACAATAAAATAATTTTTATTAAAAATCATTTACATTTATGTTGCCTTATTCTAGGAGCCATACAGTTTTTGTCTTTTTTTCCATCAGGAAAGCCGTGTGAGGACTTGTTTTTGCGTAACGAACGGTAGTTTAGATCAGTACCATTTTTAGGTACATGCGACTTTTTGATCTCTTTTTATTCCATTTTTTGAGAAGTGAAGTGACCAAAAAACTGTGATTCTGGTATGGTTTATTATTATTTTCTTTTACGGCGTTCACCGCGCGGGATAAATAACGAAATACTTTTGTAGTTCAGGCCGTTACGGATGCGGCGATATCAATTATGTATAGTTTATTTGTTTATTTATTTATTTTTATTAATAATAAAAGACTGATAAGGGAAAAAGGGGGATTTTTACTTTTGTTACTTTTAAAACTTTTATTTTCTTATTTTTACACAACTTTTTTTTAACTTTTTTTAACTTTATTACTTTGTCCCACTAGTGTACTTGAGGGCAGGAGGCCCTGATCCCTATTCTAATACACTGCACTATATGCGTAGTTCAGTGTATTACAGCTGTCAGCTACTCACTGACAGCAAGGATTCCATAAATGGCACAGCTGGATGCCATTGTTAGGCGTCCGGTTGCTATAGCCACCATCGCCGGCCGCTATCGTGTAGCGGGCCGATGATGGCAGCTTAACCCCTAAGAAGCCGCTATCGCTATTGCAAGCGGCTTCCAAGGGGCTAATCAGCGGGGACACAGCGATCAGTCTCCGCAGAAGGAGCTGCGGCGACTGTTGTACGAGTTAGCAGCTGTTACAGCTCCTGTATGTGTCGGGAAGATGGCCGAAATGGCCGTTCCTCCCGCGACATACTATTCCAGCGCTGAGCGCGAACGATGCACTTAGCACGAAGGAATAGTATGTCGCTGAGCGCGAAGGGGTTAAGCATCCGTTTCCTAAAATGTAATATTAGACTCCCTTTACAAGCGGAGACAATACGATTAAGCAAATATTTTCTTTACGTTTCCCAGTATATAATATGGTACAATAAATGGTGCCGTGAAAAAGTACAACTTGTACTTCAAAAAACAATCCCTCATACGTTTTTTTTGGACCAAAAAATAAAAACTTATGGCTTCTGGAAGTTGGGGAGGAAAGAGCGAAAATGAAAAACCAAAAATAACTGTAAAAGTCAGGGGTTAAATATGAGGTTATAGGTAACATAAGTAATAATTCATGGCGTGATATATTTAGTAAAGTCCAGTTCATCTCATTCCACTATTGGACAGGAATAGTTGGTACACTGAAACTTGTAGAATTTCTAATTCTCTTGATGTAGGGATAGGAATCTTGGACAATATGGGTGTAAGTATTAAAGGGGTTCTCTGCAAATAAACCTTGATCACTGTAAAATAAAAAATTTTATACAACTTTATAATATCCTTTGTGCTAAAATTTCTGTTTTAACCTTTGCTGTAATGGGATGAAAACACAGAGTGAAAACCCAAAGAAGCCAAATACTTCTCATGGATAGTAATATGCTACAATTGTATCCAGCCTAAGCAATAATCTGTAAACTAAACAGCATGGACTCTAAGGCCTCATGCACACGAATGTAATGGCTTTTATTCTACTCAAATACGCATCCCTATTCATCCAAAGTCATCTGCGACTCATTCGCATATAGGCACGCTGTCCACAAATACGTACCGTCATGCATCCTTAGTTCAGGTCTAATACACTGCACTATGTATGTAGTGTAGTGCAGTGTATTAGAATAGCGATCAGGCTTTCAAGTACCATAGTAGAAAAAAATATTTGAAAAAGTTATTAAAAATGTTGAATAAAAAAAAATTGTTTCAAGTTACATAAACAAAAAAACGCCTTTTTTCCCATAATAAAAGTTTTATTATAGGGAAAAATTTAAAACATTAAAAAAGTACACGTATTTGGTATCGCCGCTTCCTTAACGTTCCCAACTATAAAACGTTAACATTAATTTTCCTGCATGGTGAACGCCATAAGTTTTTTTTATAGAAAACAATGCCAGAATCACAGATCACCTTGCCACCCAATTCACTGATTGTGACTAAAGAGTAAAATTTGTAAACTTTATTAATATCTCGTTAAAATCAGGGGTACAATCACCACCGTGACAAAAGCCCAATGTGCTCAAAAATTTCTTTGAAAATGATTTTATATTTTATTCACTGATTCTATTGTAAACCCTGCAAAATGAATATTTTCGTATGATATATGGTGTTAGAACGTTTAAACATTGGTGTAACTGTAAAGGATCTGTCAGGCACAACTTCTGTGTATACGCCCATGGGTAATCAGTCTGCACCTCGTTCTATGTCTCTGAGACTGACTCCATCTTCCACCACTCAGGATGGCAGGCTTAGGAGTGGGAGAGCCTATCACAGCCTGGCCAGACGGAGCTAGCTCCCACCCTCTGTCTATTTATACCTGCCTTTCCTGTTCCTCCTTTGCTTGTGATTCTTCTCGTGTAGTTTCCTGGCCTTGCTGCAGCTCCTAGCTATTTGACCTTGCTTCATACTGACCCCGGCTTACTGACTACTCTCCTGCTCTGCGTTTAATAAATCGTACATTCCTGGTTTGACTCGGCTCGTTCACCTCTCTTGTTGCTCACGGTGTTGCCGTGGGCAACTGCCCCATTTCCCTTTGCTTGTGTCCCCTTGTCTGTTTGTCTGTCGTGCACCTACTGAGCGTAGGGACCGTCGCCCGGTTGTACCCCGTCGCCTGGGGCGGGTCGTTGCAAGTAGGCAGGGACTGAGTGGTGGGTAGATTAGGGCTCACTGTCTGTTTCCCTACCCCCCTGCCATTACATAATCACAAGCCCATATACCTAGGCTACCCTGGTCCCTCACTCTATTATGGACCCCCTTGAGACCCTGGCTCAGCAAATGCAGGGTCTCTCCCTACAGGTCCAGGCCCTGGCTCAGAGGGTCAACCAGCGTGACGCTACCATGGTAGTGCCCCTCACCTCACCTCTTGAACCCCACCTCAAGTTGCCTGACCGGTTCTCAGGGGACCGGAGGACTTTTCTCTCCTTTCGGGAGAGTTGTAGGCTCTATTTTCACTTAAAGCCTCACTCCTCAGGTTCTGAGAGCCAGCGGGTGGGTATAATTATGTCCCGGCTCCAGGAAGGGCCCCAAGAGTGGGCCTTCTCCTTGGCTCCTGACGCCCCTGAACTTTCCTCCGTTGATCGTTTCTTTTCTGCTCTCGGACTCATTTATGACGAGACTGACAGGACTGCCTTTGCCGAGAGTCAGCTGGTGACCTTACGTCAGGGTAAGAGACCTGTTGAGGAGTATTGTTCTGACTTTAGGAAGTGGTGCGTAGCTTCTCGGTGGAATGACCCTGCCTTAAGGTGCCAGTTTAGGTTGGGTCTGTCGACCGCCCTGAAAGACCTGCTAGTTAACTATCCCTCTTCTGACTCCCTAGACCAGGTTATGGCTTTAGCGGTACGACTAGACCGACGTCTCAGGGAACGACAACTTGAACGTTTTTGTGTTTTCCCCTCTGACTCCCCCATGATGCCTCCCGAGGTTCCGTTGCTTCGCTCTTCCACGGAAGACTCGGAGGTACCTATGCAACTCGGGGCCTCTGTGTCCCCCCGACAACGTAGAGAGTTCCGCAGGAAGAATGGTCTCTGCTTCTATTGTGGGGATGACAAGCATCAAGTGAACAACTGTCTTAGGCGTAAGAATAAGCAGCCGGAAATACTTCCACGCCTAAGTGATCATCGGGGAGGTCACTTGGGCGCACAGGTATTTCCCGTAAATATGAAACGTAATAAAATCTTGCTTCCCTTTCAGGTCTCTTTTGGTGGTAGGTCTGCTACCGGCAGTGCCTTCGTGGATTCAGGGTCTTCTGCTAATATCATGTCTGTGGAATTTGCTATGTCTCTAGCTATGCCTTTGATTGATTTGCCTAAACCTGTCCCGGTAGTGGGTATCGACTCCACTCCTCTTGCTAATGGTTATTTTACACAGCATACCCCTGTTTTTGAACTCCTTGTTGGCTCCATGCATTTGGAGCAGTGCTCTGTACTGTTGATGCAGGGATTATCGTCCGATTTGGTTTTAGGCTTTCCCTGGTTGCAATTGCATAATCCCATGTTTGACTGGAATACTGGGGAGCTTACCAAATGGGGTAATGAATGCTTGACGTCATGTTTTTCTGTTAATTCTATTTCTCCCCCTGAGGAGGTGAACACGCTACCTGAGTTTGTTCAGGACTTCGCTGATGTTTTCTCTAAGGAGGCCTCTGAAGTGTTACCTCCTCATAGAGAATATTGCGCTATCGAGTTGGTACCAGGAGCTAAGCTCCCTAAGGGTAGGATATTTAATCTTTCTTGTCCCGAACGTGAAGCCATGAGAGAGTATATCCAGGAGTGCCTGGCCAAGGGTTACATTCGCCCCTCTACTTCTCCGGTAGGTGCTGGCTTCTTCTTCATAGGGAAGAAGGATGGTGGTCTTAGGCCATGCATTCACTACCGTAACTTGAATAAGGTCACTGTAAGGAACCAGTATCCCCTTCCTTTGATTCCTGATCTCTTTAATCAGGTCCAGGGGGCCCAATGGTTCTCTAAGTTTGATCTACGGGGGGCGTATAACCTTATCCGCATCAAAGAGGGGGATGAGTGGAAGACTGCGTTCAACACGCCCGAAGGTCCTTTCGAATACCTCGTCATGCCCTTTGGGTTGTGTAATGCTCCCGCGGTCTTCCAGAATTTCATAAATGAGATTTTAAGAGATTACCTGGGGGTATTTCTTGTAGTGTACCTTGATGACATACTGGTGTTTTCCAAGGACCTGTCCTCCCACATTGAGCATGTCAGGAAGGTGCTCCAGGTCCTTCGGGAAAACAAACTGTTTGCGAAAACCGAAAAATGTGTGTTTGGGGTCCAGGAGATAGCATTTTTGGGTCAAATCCTCACTCCTCATGAATTCCGCATGGACCCCGCCAAGGTCCAGGCTGTGGCGGAATGGGTCCAACCTGCCTCCCTGAAGGCGTTACAGTGTTTCTTGGGGTTCGCTAATTATTAGAGAAGATTTATTGCTAACTTCTCGGTCATCGCTAAGCCTCTTACGGACCTCACTCGCAAAGGTGCTGATCTCCTCCACTGGCCTCCTGAGGCTGTCCAGGCTTTTGAGGTCCTTAAGAAGTGCTTTATCTCGGCCCCGGTGCTGGTTCAGCCCAACCAAATGGAGCCATTTATCGTGGAGGTTGACGCATCCGAGGTGGGAGTGGGGGCTGTCTTGTCCCAGGGTACCAGGTCCCTCACCCATCTCCGTCCCTGTGCCTACTTCTCCAGGAAGTTTTCTTCCACTGAGAGTAACTATGATATTGGCAACCGCGAACTCTTAGCCATTAAATGGGCATTTGAAGAGTGGCGCCACTTCCTGGAGGGGGCTAGGCACCAGGTAACGGTCCTTACCGACCACAAGAATCTGGTTTTCCTAGAATCTGCCCGGAGGCTAAATCCGAGACAAGCTCGATGGGCGCTATATTTTACCAGATTCAACTTTTTGGTTACCTATAGGGCTGGGTCTAAAAATATTAAGGCCGATGCACTGTCGCGTAGCGGAGGAAGGTCCTGCTTGTATTTTGCCTCCTGGTATAATCATTTCTTCTATTGATTCTGATTTTGTCTCTGAAATTGCGGCTGATCAAGGTTCAGCTCCCGGGAACCTTCCTGAGGACAAGCTGTTTGTTCCCCTGCAATTCCGGCTAAGGGTACTTAGGGAAAATCATGACTCCGCACTATCTGGTCATCCAGGCGTCCTGGGTACCAAACACCTCATTGCCAGAAACTATTGGTGGCCTGGGTTACCTAAAGATGTTAAGGCCTACGTCGCCGCTTGTGAGGTTTGTGCTAGGTCCAAGGCTCCCAGGTCCCGACCAGCGGGTTTACTACGTTCTTTGCCAATTCCCCAGAGACCTTGGACCCATATCTCCATGGATTTTATCACCGATTTGCCTCCGTCTCAAGGCAAGTCGGTGGTGTGGGTTGTAGTAGACCGCTTCAGTAAGATGTGCCACTTTGTGCCCCTCAAGAAACTACCCAATGCCAAGACGTTAGCTACCTTGTTTGTCAAACACATCCTGCGTCTCCATGGGGTCCCTGTCAATATTGTTTCGGACAGAGGGGTAAAATTTGCTTCATTGTTTTGGAGAGCCTTCTGTAAAAAGTTGGAGATTGATCTGTCCTTCTCCTCTGCCTTCCATCCTGAAACTAATGGCCAAACCGAGAGGACTAATCAATCTCTAGAACAATATTTAAGGTGTTTTATCTCTGACTGTCAATATGATTGGGTGTCATTCATTCCCCTCGCCGAATTTTCCCTTAATAACCGGGTCAGTAACTCGTCAGGGGTCTCCCCCTTTTTCTGTAATTTTGGGTTTAATCCACGGTTCTCCTCCATTTCACCTGGTAGTTCCAACAATCCCGAGGTAGAGGTCGTTCATCGGGAACTGTGCACAGTCTGGGCCCAGGTTCAGAAGAACCTAGAGGGGTCCCAGAGCGTACAAAAAACTCAGGCTAAAAGAAGACGTTCTGCTAATCCCTTGTTTATGGTCGGGGATCTGGTGTGGTTATCGTCTAGGAACTTGCGCCTTAAGGTCCCGTCCAAGAAGTTTGCTCCCCGGTTTATAGGGCCGTATAAGGTCATTGAAGTCCTCAATCCTGTCTCCTTCCGACTGGAGTTGCCCCCATATTTTCGAATACACGACGTGTTTCATGCCTCCCTCCTTAAACGCTGCTCCCCGTCCTTGGCTCCCTCGAGGAAACCTCCTGTTCCCGTTCTCACCCCTGAGGGGGTGTAATTCGAGGTGCCCAAGATTGTGGACAGCAAGATGGTCCAATGCTCCCTCCAGTACCTGGTCCATTGGAGAGGATACGGGCCTGAGGAGAGGACTTGGGTACCTGCCCGGGATGGTCACGCTGGGGTATTGGTCAGGAAGTTCCACCTTCGTTTCCCCAATAAACCAGGTCCGCTTAGAAAGGGTCCGGTGGCCCCTCATAAAAGGGGGGGTACTGTAAAGGATCTGCCAGGCACAACTTCTGTGTATACGCCCATAGGTAATCAGTCTGCACCTGAGTCTATGTCTCTGAGACTGACTCCATCTTCCACCACTCAGGATCGCAGGCTTAGGAGTGGGAGAGCCTATCGCAGCCTGGCCAGACGGAGCTAGCTCCCGCCCTCTGTCTATTTATATCCTGCCTTTGCTGTTCCTCCTTTGCTTGTGATTCTTCTCGTGTGGTTTCCTGGCCCTGCTACAGCTTCTAACTATTTGACCCTGCTCCATACTGACCCTGGCTTACTGACTACTCTCCTGCTCTGCGTTTTGTACCTCGTACACTCCTGGTTTGACTCGGCTCGTTCACCAATCTTGTTGCTCACGGTGTTTCCGTGGGCAACTGCCCCATTTCCCTTAGCTTTGTGTACCCTTGTCTGTTTGTCTCGTGCACTTACTGAGCGTAGGGACTGTCGCCCAGTTGTACCCCGTCGCCTAGGGCGGGTCGTTGCAAGTAGGCAGGGACAGAGTGGCGGGTAGATTAGGGCTCACTTGTCCGTTTCCCTTCCCCCATCATTACAGCTTGGTTCTGATGCTGTAATTACTTAGGATATATTTATAATAACAAAATTGCAGGGCAGATGGAATTGTTTTGAATTTATTGTATATTTAATGGGAACCTGTCAGGTAGTTTTACCCCCTTAAACCGCCGCCATGATGTAATACATGACCTGTCAATATTTCCAAACATTCCCCCGTATGTTTTTTTCAGATGCAGCAAAATCCATAAACTTTTAAAACGACACACATTATATGCTAATTACCCATTAAAGGGTCATGTGGTGGTGCCGCTATCTTGAAAAATCACGTAGTCCTGCCTCCAAACCCATATTTCCATGCTTGATTGACATCCCTCTAGCTGTTACACATCACTACCAGTCTCTTCCAACTTTCTCTTATGAGCCATTGCCTTGTACTCCTTGGGCACGCACTGTGCAGCGATGTGTACTCTGCCCAGCTGCACCGCACATGCCAGAACAAGGCAACGGCGGATCTATAAGAGTTGGAGGAGGCTGCTAGTGATGTAGAACAGCCAGGAGGATGTGAATCAAAATCTGGGAAGCGCCATTTCAATTTTCACCTCAGGCAGCAGAAAAGCTAGAATTGGCCCTGGGGGAGGGACAGCATTTGCAGGGCGGGATAGGGCTAGCAGGCATGTGTCACGATAGGCACATCTGCTAGTGGTAGAAGTTAGAACACGCCTCTTAGACGATGCAGGCACCCCCAGAGAGGAACAGGAAAGCAGGGTGGTGGTCATGCGATGTGGTTAGTGTGGTACTCGACTCCTAACTTTAAACTGATCAGCCGACGCTAGGGAGGGATTAATTATACACCAAGGGGGGGTCCATCTAACTTACTGCTGAGGACTCTATGGGGGATAATAATTTCCCCCCTTAGAGCACTCAACAGTCAGACGCTGAACCCCCCCTACTGTATAATAAATAATAATAATACTGAGGACTCTATGGGGGATGGGGGGATTATTCCCCCCTTCATAGTGTCCTCTGCAGTCACTTATATGGTTAAACCCCCTATTCAGAATAATCCCCCTCTTCCCACAGACGTCAGAGTCAGACACTCAGACCCCCCTATAGAGCCCCAAGCAGACAGTCAGACAATCTGACCTCCCCTTGAAATATAATCCCCCCCATACAGCCCTCAGTAGTTATTTTACTACAAGGGGACGGCTGTCTGACTACTTAAAAGGGTTTTTTCATGAGGGACATTTATGACATATCCACAGCATATGTCCTAAATCCTAAATGTCAGATAGATGCGGGTCCCACCTCTGGGACTTGCACCTATCTCTAGAACGGGGCCCCCTAAACCCCGTGCTACATCTTCTGCTCTCGCTGCCTCCCGGCCACTTTCTTACTTCATGGTCGGGAGTTACGAAACCCTAAATTAATAGGTGAGTAAATAATGCTTCTTTTATTACATAGGTCAGATAATGGGTACGTGAAGAATTTGGAGAATAATATACCTTCCTATGGTAAATTTACTAGATAAGACTTTTGAACATAACAACACAAGTATTGTTAAGTTCAAATAAAGGCCTCCTCCTCCCCTTCAGCCTTGCCTCTCCATCTCCAAAATTAGTGTCTTTACCAATATATCTTTTGTGTCACTTATTGTAAATAGCAGCAAATAGTAAAGTTCCCATAGTCTAGGACCACATCATCTAGAAAACAAGTCAGTCCAGAATTCTTAAATAAATAATTTTGAAACCCCTGTTGAAATCACATACTACTCTGTCTGGTACACAGAAGTAGAGACTGGTGGCAAATTTACCAACACCAAGTTCCCGTAGAGTCACTGGTTTCAAACACTAAAAAAAAGCTAGTGAACACCATCATGTAAAATCAACTCAGATGACTTCCTAACCAGCAAATTGTGTCATACCACGACACCTACACAGAATTTTGAAAAAAGCAGACCTCTATACTCCCAATACCTTCCCAAGGTTATTGGTCTCTGGCATTTCCCTAAAACAAACATGATACCATCTCAGACCACACAAATGCACCTCGAGAGAGGAGCAATAACATAAGCATTACATCTCTCTTTATTGTCCTGACCAAATCCAGCTAAGGGGACCTGCCCTAAGTCATTCCACTACACATGCAGCACCAATATCCAAGAAGGGCATAATAATTGAACAAAACAAACCACTTCTGACCAGACATCTCTATTGGAAATTAGGTGAAAATAATGGAAATGACACAGTGACATGATAGCAATCTCATAATATTACCATTTTGACCATCATGATTTGAGGTACATCTAACTTCAATGTAACAGAATAACGTAAAGAAAATCTATAAAAAAAAATCTAATCACAGAAGAATTAGTTCACCCAGTAGTGTACAATCTAACTGTTTTATAGCTCTACAGATATAAAATGTATTGCTTCTTTAGTAACACACATGATAGCTACTCATTGGAAAACGTACAAGGCCTGGATATCCTAAATCTACAAAATTTATTTTCACACATAAGCTCTACTAATCTTCTTCAGTCCGGCTCCTTTATCTCTAAACCTATTGAACCACTAGAGGCATTGGCTTTAAAGAGACTCTGTCACCACATTATAAGTGCCCTATCTCCTACATAAGGAGATGGGCGCTGTAATGTAGGTGACAGCAGTGCTTTTTATTTAAAAAAACGATCTTTTTTCACAAAGTTAGGAGTGATTTAAGTTTATGCTAATGAGCTTTCTTAATGCCCAAGAGGGCGTACTTTTACTTTTGACCAAGTGGGTGTTGTACAGAGGAGTGCATGACGCTGACCAATCGGCATCATGCACTCCTCTCCATTCATTTACACTGCACTAGCTATATAGATATATCGCTATGTGCAGCCTCATACACAAACCCTAACATTACTACAGTGTCCTGATAATGAATACACATGAAATTCAGCCTGGACATCATGTGTACTCAGAATCCTGACACTTCTGAATCTTTTTTTGTGAGATTCCAGCAACGGATACGAAATCTCGAGAGATCACGGAGCTAAACGAGATTTGGTTTCACTTGCCGGAATCTCACAAAAAAAGAGTCAGAAGTGTCAGGATTCTGAGTACAAATGACGTCCAGGCTGGATTTCATGTGTATTCATTATCAGGACACTGTAGTAATGTTAGGGTTTGTGTATGAGGCTGCACATAGCGATATATCTATATCGCTAGTGCAGTGTAAATTAATGGAGAGGAGTGCATGATGCTGATTGGTCAGCGTCATGCACTCCTCTGTACAACGCCCACTTGGTCGAAAGTAAAAGTACGCCCACTTGGGCATTAAGAAAGCTTGTTAGCATAAACTTAAATCGCTCCTAACTTTGTGAAAAAAGATTGTTTTTTTTAAATAAAAAGCATTACTGTCACCTACATTACAGCGCCCATCTCCTTATGTAGGAGATAGGGCACTTATAATGTGGTGACAGAGTCTCTTTAAGCACAATATACATATGTGTCTCTAACCATTTATAAAACAGCTCTTGGAATATTAGGTGAATAAATAATGCTACTTCTATTATATTGGTCAGATAGTCGGTACGTAAAAAATTTGGGCAAAGAGATAGCGAGCTATGGGAAATTTACTAAATAAGACTTTTGAACATAACAACACAAGAATTGTTATCTTCAAATAAAGGCCTCCTCCTCCCCTTCAGCCTTGACTCTCCATCTCCAAAATTGGTGTCTTTACCAATCTTATGTGTCACTTATTGTAAATAGCAGCAAATACTAAAGTTCCTATAGCCTAGGACCTCATAATCCGGAAATCCAGTCAGTACAGAATTCTTAAAAAAATTGTTTCAAATCAGATATCACATACTACTCTGGTACAAATAAGTAGAGACTGGTGGCAAATTTACTAAAACCAAGTCCCTATGGAGTCACTGGTTTCAAAGACTAAAATAACATAGTGAAGACCATCATGTAAAATAAACTCATATGACTTCTTAACAAGCAAATGGTGCCATACCACGACACCTACATGGAATTTTGAAAAAAACATGTCTCTATTCCCAATACCTTCTGTTACGTCTATGGCCGGGGGTCGTCGTTCTGACTTACCCCTTGACGATCCCTGCCAAGGACGTCTCTCTTCTCTGCGTTCGCTCCCTCCAGTGAGACGCCGGCACTCTCTTCCCGGTCCTCAGACTGTGTCCCGCAGGGAGCGCGCGTTCGCGCGTGCACGGCCTTAAAGGGCCAGTACGTGTCCAGCTGTCTAAGATCAATTATCAGCCCAAATGGCTGCTGCACTATAATAAGGGGCCCTGCCCACTGGTTCCTTGCCTGAGCGTTGTTGTATACCCTAGTTTGTCTTGCTAAAGTTCTCCCAGTGTCTTCCAGTTCCCAGTGTTACCCGTTCCTGCTGCCTGTACCCTGTATCCCAAGCTATCGTTACCTGCTGTGAAAGTCAAGTCGTGTCTTCCCGCTGCATCCGCGGCATCACCTGCTGTGAAAGTCAAGTCATGTCTTCCCGCTGCATCCGTGGCGTCACCTGCTGTGAAAGTCAAGTCTTGTCTTCCCGCTGCATCCGCGGCGTCACCTGCTGTGAAAGTCAAGTCGTGCTCCTGCCACTGTCTACATTGCCTCAGGTACCCATTCAGAACTATAGACATTGTTTTGTACCTTGTTGGCCAGCTGCTACCCCGCTACGCGGTACAGCCCAGTGGGTCCACACCCCGCGCCGTGACACCTTCCAAGTTTATTGGTCTCGGGCATTTCTCCAAAACAAACATGAAACCATCTCAGACCACACAATTGTACCTTGAGAGAGAAGCAATAACATAAGCATTACATCTCTCTTTATTGCCCTGACCAAATCCAGCTAAAGGGACCTACCCTAAATTATTCCACTACACATGCAGCACCAATATCCAAGAAGGGCCCAATAACTGAACCAAACAAACCACTTCTGACCGGACACTGTCCTCACTCTGACACTTAGTCCGCACTGAGCGACTGCTTTATAGCAACGTGTCAATCAGTCCTCTCACTGTCAGTGAACATTGGCGAAATTTTAGAAGTGTGTATGTTTTCCTTTCATTGTCCTTTTAGGAATAATTAATAAAAGTTATATTTTAGCCTACACTAATGCAGCTAGCCGTAAAATAGGGCTTTTGTTTGCTTTAATAGCAAATATGTTTACAATTTTGTGGTAATACCCAAGAAGGGCCCAATAACTGAACCAAACAAACCTGTTCTGACCAGACACCTCCTTTGGAAATTAGGTGAAAAAAATGGAAGTTACACAGTGACGTGATAGCAATTTCATCATATTACTAATGTGACCATCATGATTTGAGGTACATCTAACTTCAACGTAACAGAATAACATATACAAATATAATTTAAAAAATCTGAAATATGTGCAAGTTTAAAACAAAATTGAAAACTATACAAAAAAATCTCAACTTTTTTACAGTACACAGGAAAATGCAGATGAATTAATTTAGCCAGAAGAGTACACCCCTTTACAATCTAACTTTTTTTTATAGCTCTACAGATACAAAATGTATTGATTCTTTAGTAACACACATGATAGCTACACATTGGAAAACAAACAAGGCCTGGATATCCTAAATCTACACAATTTATCATCACACAAAAGCTCTCAAAATCTGCTTCATTCCTGGTTCATTATCTGTAAACCTATGACACCACTACAGGCATTGTCTTTAAGCACAATATACATATGAGTCTCCAACCATTTGTAAAACAGCTCTTGGAATATTAGCTGAGAAAATAATGCTACTTCTATTATATTGGACAGATAGTGGGTACGTAAAAAATATGGACAAAGAGATAGCGAGCTATGGGAAATTTACTAGGTAAGACTTTTGAACATAAAAACACAATTATTGTTATGTTCAAATAAAGGCCTCCTCCTCCCCTTCAGCCTTTCCTATCCATCTCCAAAATTGGTGTCTTTACCAATCTTTTGTGTCACTTATTGTAAATAGCAGCAAATATTAAAGTTCCTATAGCCTAGGACCTCATCATCCAGAAATCCAGTCAGTACAGAATTCTTAAAAAAATCGTTTCAAACCCCTGGCTATCAGATATCACACACTACTCTGGTACACAGAAGTAGAGACTGGTAACAAATTTACCAAAACCAAGTACCTGTGGAGTCACTGGTTTCAAAGACTAAACAAACACAGTGAACACCATCACTAAAATCAAATCAGATGACTTACTAACGAGCAAATGGTGCCATACTATGACACCTACACAGAATTTTGAAAAAAGCAGACCTCTTTATTCCCAATACCTTACAAGGTTATTGGTCTGTGGCATTTCTCCAAAACAAACCTGATACCATCTCAGACCACACAATTTTACAGAGAGAGAGAGAGTGAGAGAGAGAGAGAGAGAGAGAGAGAGAGAGGAGCAATAACATAAGCATTACATCTCTCTTTATTGCCCTGAACAAATCCAGCTAAAGGGACCTGCCATAAGTTATTCCACTACACAAGAAGTACCAATATCCAAGGAGTGCCCAGCAACTGAACCAAACAAACCACTTCTGACCAGACATCTCCATTGGAAATTAGATGAACATAATGGAAATGACACAGTGATATGATAGCAATCTCACCATATTACCAATGTAACTATAATGATTTGAGGTACATCTAACTTCAACATAACAGAATAACTTATAAAAATATAGTAAAAGAATCTAGATAAAATCTCCATGATTATATACAACCAATCAAAACCAAATGAGAGGACAACATTAACATAAAATGTGTGCAAGTATAAAACAAAATTGAAAACTATACCAAAAAATCCCTACTTTTTTACAGTAAACAGGAAAATGCAGAAGAATTAATTCAGCCAGAAGTGTACACCCCTTTACAATATAACTTTTTATAGCTCTACAGATACAAAATGTATTGATTCTTTAGTAACACACATGATAGCTACACATTATAAAACTTACAAGGCCTGGATAACCTAAATCTACACAATTGATCATCACACAAAAGCTCTCCCAATCTGCTTCAGTCCGGGCTCTGTATGTCTAAATCTATGGCACCACTACAGGCCAATGCTTTAAGCACAATATACATATGAGTTTCCAAACATTTGTAAAACAGCTCTTGGAATATTAGCTGAGTAAATAATGCTTCTTCTATTATATTGGTCAGATAGTGGGTACGTGAAGAATGTGGACAAAAAGATAGCGAGCTACGGGATATTTACTAGATAAGACTTTTGAACATAACAACACAACTATTGTTATGTTCAAATAAAGGCCTCCTCCTCCCCTTCAGCCTTGCCTCTCCATCTCTAAAATTGGTGTATTTTCCAATCCTCTGGGTCACTTATTGTAAACAGCAGCAAACAGTGTCACGTTGGGTGCGTGGACCCACTGAGCCGTAGCGCATTGATGGAATAGCAGCTAGCCAACAGGATACCAAGTCAAAGTCTATAGTTCGGATAGGTGTACCTGTGGTAACTTCAGACAGTAGCGAAGATTGGCTCGGATGGGACATTGGTAGTTGGCCCTTTAAGACCGGGCACGAGCTTGCGCGCACACCCTATGGGACACAGCAGAGTGAAGCAGAAGTGAGTGCTGGTGTCTCGCTAGTAGGAGATGCGGGCCAGAGCTCACTGATCCATGGCTGCGGCCATCAGGAAGTGAGTAATCCTGACGGTCCGTGGCCATGGGTGTTACAAAACGTGGGTTTTACAAACATGGGTGTAAATTTCCCATAGCCTAGGACCTCATTATTCATGAAACCAGTCAGTCCAGAATTCTTAAAAAAATGATGGCCAAGACCGCAGACCTCTCTTCTCCTGCCAAAGTCTCCCTCCCCGGAGACGCCAGCACATGCATTTGCCCTGCCCTGCAGATCAACCTGGACTTTTAAAAGGGCCCTTCTCTTTCATTCCTTGCCTGAGCGTTGTTGTGTATTCCCATGTTAGTCTTAGCAAGTGGTCCCTTAGTCGTATCCTATTACCAGTGTTTCCGTGCCCTGCTACCTGTATCCTGTATCCCATGCTGTGTTTGCTCCTGAGCCTTATTTAGTGTTGGAGTCGTGTTGTGCCACCTGTCACGTCTGCTGTCATACACCATGTATGGTGTCATCTGCCACACTTGATATCATTCGCCACATGTGGCGTCATCTACCTTCAACTTCCATCTGTGCCTACTGTCTGGACTATTTCAGGTAAACTTGTGCTGGGACTTTGTATAGACTGTTGTTTGGCCAGCTTCTACTCTGCTACGGCGGTGCGGCCTAGTGAGTCCACATACCCACATATCGTGGCAGTACACTCAGGCTATGGACCCCACTGGTCAACCGTATAGCATGACGACGTCACAAGTCATGCAGGCAGACATGCGAGACCTCCGGTCATGACAGGATCAAACCATTTAGGCGGTAAATGCCATTTCACATCGGTTGGATGCGCAAGCTGCAGTCTTCACAGCAACTGCTTCTATTGCTCCTGCTGTTCCTCTTGCTATGCCTCATGTCAGTACCAGTGTTTATCCCTTATTCTCTCTGCCACTAGCTCCTTGCTATGACAGAGACCCGAGGACCTGCAGGGGATTTCTGAACCAATGCCAGATCCAATTCAGACTGCATGCAAGGCCTTTGCTTCTGATGATTCAAGGATCGCCTTCATAATCTCTCTCCTTACTGGCAAGGCCCTGGTATGGGCGAAACCCATTTGGGAATGTCAGGGACCAGAGACCCATGACTTACAGTGTTTCTTACAGACTTTTCATACAGTATTTGAGGAACCTGGGAGAGTCTCTTCTGCAGCTGCATCTCTGCTGACCCGTCGCCAGGGAGATATCTCCGTGGGTGAGTACTCCATTCAGTTCCGTACCCTGGCTGCAGAACTAACCTGCAACAACTAGGCCTTGCTGGCTAACATTTTGGCAGGGACATTCTTCAGGCCACCTGGATTGACATGAGGATCCAGTAACGGTCCCAAGAGGTTGGCCGGGAAATAAAATCCCCTCTGTTGGCTCCTACTTTCCAGCAACCCCTGCTGCCCTCATCCGTTGTTCCACCAGAGGAGCCTATGCAAGTGGACCTCCTCAAATTGTCAGTCCAGGAGAGACAACACGGACACACTTCGAGACTCTGTCTGTATTTCGGCCTCGGGGGCCATTATGTGCATTTGTGTCCCCAGAAGCCAAAAAACTCCAGTGCCTAGAATTGGTTGGAGAGACAACTGTAGGCGGAATGGCGCTAAATGAATAAAAATTGCTCCCAAACTGTCCATTCCCGTAACCATAGTGTCCGGCGAGAAGACGCACCGGGTCTCTGCCTACCTGGACTCAGGGTCCGTGGCAAACTTTATCCAACAAGACCTAGTGTATCATCTCCTGTTACCCACAATCCCTTTGGAGACGTCTCTGGCTGTTGCCTCAGTGAAAGGACTTCCTCTGCCTGATACGATCGTGTCTGAGACCAAGCCACTGAAGCTCCAAGTTGGAGCCGTTAATACTGAACTGATTCAATTTCTTGTCTTGCCTAAAGCCGTCAATCCTATTTTGCTGGATCTGCCTTGGCTCCGGTTGCATGCCCCAGCCCTGGACTGGAATTCCGGAGAAGTTCTCTAATGGGGCTCCAAATGTCTCCACCGCTGCCTGTTACAGATTCACCCTGTCCAGCCTCCTCTGTCTCATTCATTAGCAGCATTACCTCCTCATTTTGCTTAGTTTGCAGATGTCTTCAGCAAGAAGGAAGCTGAGATGCTTCCCCCAAATCAGTCTTACGACTGTCCGATTGAACTGGTCCCAGATGCTTCACCTTCCCGTGGATGGGTATACCCTCTCTCCTTGCCGGAGACCCAGTCCATGTCAGCCTTTGTCAAGGAGAATCTGGAGAGGGGCTTCATAGGAGAATCCTTCTCCCCGGCCGGGGCTGGGTTCTTCTTCGTTAAAAATAAAGACGGATCTCTTCGACCCTGCATTGACTACCGTAGTCTCAACCAGTTCACGGTCAAGAATAAATACCCATTGCCACTGATCGCCTCCTCTTACCTGCTGCTGGCCGTGACCACAGACCTCTCTCCTCCTGCCGACGTCTCCCTCCCCAGAGACACCAGCACATGCATCCGCTCTGACCTGCAGTGACTACTAGGGTGCGCGCTCTCGTTCCCGACTTTAAAGGGCCAGCGTGCGCACATGTAATTAATTATCCCCAGATCACCCTAGATTTTAAAAAGGGCCTTGCCCTTTCACTCCTTGCCTGAGCATTGCTGTGTATTCCCATGTTAATTTTAACAAATGGTCCCTTAGTCGTATCCTGTTCCCAGTCTTCCGGTGCCCTGCTACCTGTATCCTTTTGTTCTTGAGCCTTATTTAGTGTTGGAGTTGTGTTGTGCCACCTGTCAAGTCTGGTGTCATCTGCCATGCCTGATATCATCCTCCATGTGTGGCGTGATCTACCTTCAAGTTTGATCTGTGCCTAAGTATCTGCTACTTTCTGGACTATTTTAGGTAATCTTGTGCTAGGACTTTGTATAGACTGTTGTTTGGCCAGCTGCTACTCCACTACTGCAGTGCGACCTAGTGGGAACACATACCCACAAATTGTGACAACTATCACGTAAATTCAAATCATATGACTTCCTAAATAGCAAAAGGTGTCATGCCACGAAAACTACATGCAATTTTGAAAAAAGCAGACATCTCTATTCCCAATACGTTCCAAGGTTATTGGTCTTGGACATTTCTCTGGCAAATTTCTATGATTATACACAACTAATCACAATCAAATGAGAGGTCAACATTAACATGAAATGTGTGCAAGTTTAAAACAAAATTGAAAACTATACCAAAAATCTCAACTTTTTTACAGTAAATAGGAAAATGCAGATGAATTAATTAAGCCAGAAGAGTACACCCCTTTCTAACCCCAATCTAACTTTTTTTTTATAGCTCTACAGATACAAAATGTATTGATTCTTTAGTAACAAACATGATAGCTACACAATGGAAAACAAACAAGGCCTGGATATGCTAAATCTACACAATTTATCATCACACAAAAGCTCTACAAATCTGCTTCAGTCCGGGTTCTTTATCTATAAACCTATGGCACCACTACAGGCATTGGCTTTAAGCCCAATATACATATAAGTCTCTAACCATTTGTAAAAATGCTCTTGGAATATTAGCTGAGTAAATAATAATTATTTTATTATATTGGTCAGATAGTGGGTACATAAAGAATTTGGGCAAAGAGATAGTGAGCTATGGGAAATTTACTAGATAAGACTTTTGAACATTAAAACCCAATTATTGTTATGTTCAAATCAAGGCCTCCTCCTCCCCTTCAGCCTTGCCTCTCCATCTCCAAAATTTGTGTCTTTACCAATTCTTTGCGTTACTTATTATAAAAATCAGGAGACAGTAAAGTTCCCATAGCCTAAGACCTCATCATCCAGGAAACCAGTCAGTCCAGAATTCTTAAAAAAATAGTTTAAAATCCCTGCCTATGAGATATCACATACTACTCTGGGACAAATAAGTAGAGACTGGTGGCAAATTTAATCAAAAAACAAGTCCCTATGGAGTCACTGGCTTCAAAGACTAAAATAACATAATGAACACCATCATGTAAAATAAACTCATATGACTTCTTAACAAGCAAATGGTGCCATACCACGACACCTACATGGCATTTTGACAAAAAAAATATGTCTCTATTCCCAATACCTTCCTATGGAAAACTTACTAGATAAGACTTTTGAACATAACAACACAAGAATTTTTATCTTCAAATAAAGGCCTCCTCCTCCCCTTCAGCCTTGCCTCTCCATCTCCAAAATTGGTGTCTTTACCAATCTTATCTGTCACTTATTGTAAATAGCAGCAAATACTAAAGTTCCTATAGCCTAGGACCTCATAATCCGGAAATCCAGTCAGTACAGAATTCTTAAAAAAATAGTTTCAAACCCCTGGCTATCAGATATCACATGCTACTCTGGTACACAGAAGTAGAGACTGGTGACAAATTTATCAAAACCAAGTCCCTGTGGAGTCACTGGTTTCAAAGACTAAAAAAACACAGTGAACACCATCACTAAAATCAAATCAGATGACTTCCTAACCAACAAATGGCGCCATACTATGACACCTACACAGAATTTTGAAAAAAGCAGACCTCTTTATTCCCAATACCTTTCAAGGTTATTGGTCTGTGGTATTTCTCCAAAACAAACATGATACCATCTCAGACCACACAATTTTACTTTGATAGAGAGGAGCAATAACATAAGCATTACATCTCTCTTTATTGCCCTGAGTTGACCAAATCCAGCTAAAGGGACCTACCCTAAGTTATTCCACTTCACATGAAGCACCAATATCCAAGGAGGGCCCAGCAACTGAACCAAACAAACCACTTCTGACCAGACATTTCCATTGGAAATTAGATGAACATAATGGAAATGACAGTGATATGATAGCAATCTCACCATATTACCAATGTAACTATAATGATTTGAGGTACATCTAACTTCAATGTAACAGAATAACATATAAAATATAGTAAAAGAATCTAGATAAAATCTCCATGATTATACACAGCCAATCAAAATCAAATGAGAGTACAACATTAACATGAAATGTGTGCAAGTATAAAACAAAATTGAAAACTATACCAAAAAATCACAACTTTTTTACAGTAAACAGGAAAACACAGAATTAATTCACCCAGAAGTGTATACCCCTTTACAAGCACTTTTTTTTACAAAATGTATTGATTCTATAGTACAACACATGATAGCTACGCATTGGAAAACGTACAAGGTCTGGATATCCTAAGTCTACACAATTTATCATCACACAAAAGCTCTCAAAATCTGCTTCAGTCCTGTTTCTTTATCTAAACCTATGGCACCACTACAGGCATTGGCTTTAAGCCCAATATACATATGAGTCTCCAACCATTTGTAAAACAGCTCTTGGAATATTAGGTGAGTAAATAATGCTACTTCTATTATATTTGTCAGATAGTGGGTACATGAAGAATTTGGAAAAAAAGATAGCGAGCTATGGGAAACTTACTAGATAAGACTTTTGAACATAACAACACAAGAATTGTTATCTTCAAATAAAGGCCTCCTCCTCCCCTTCAACCTTTCCTCTCCATCTCCAAAATTGGTGTCTTTACCAATTCTTTGCGTTACTTATTATAAAAATCAGCAGACAGTAAAGTTCCCATAGCCTAAGACCTCATCATCCAGGAAACCAGTCAGTCCAGAATTCTTAAAAAAATAGTTTCAATTCCCTGCCTATGAGATTTCACATACTACTCTGGGACAAATAAGTAGAGACTGGTGGCAAATTTAATAAAAAAACAAGTCCCTATGGAGTCACTGTCTTTAAAGACTAAAATAACATAATGAACACCATCATGTAAAATAAACTCATATGACTTCCTAACAAGCAAATGGTGCCATACCACGACACCTACATGGAATTTTGAAAAAAAAATATGTCTCTATTCCCAATACCTTCCTATGGAAAACTTACTAGATAAGACTTTTGAACATAACAACACAAGAATTTTTATCTTCAAATAAAGGCCTCCTCCTCCCCTTCAGCCTTGCCTCTCCATCTCCAAAATTGGTGTCTTTACCAATCTTATCTGTCACTTATTGTAAATAGCAGCAAATACTAAAGTTCCTATAGCCTAGGACCTCATAATCCGGAAATCCAGTCAGTACAGAATTCTTAAAAAAATAGTTTCAAACCCCTGGCTATCAGATATCACATACTACTCTGGTACACAGAAGTAGAGACTGGTGACAAATTTACCAAAACCAAGTTCCTGTGGAGTCACTGGTTTCAAAGACTAAAAAAACACAGTGAACACCATCACTAAAATCAAATCAGATGACTTCCTAACCAGCAAATGGCGCCATACTATGACACCTACACAGAATTTAGAAAAAAGCAGACCTCTTTATTCCCAAAACCTTTCAAGGTTATTATTCTGTGGTATTTCTCCAAAACAAACATGATACCATCTCAGACCACACAATTTTACCTTGAGAAAGAGGAGCAATAACATAAGCATTACATCTCTCTTTATTGCCCTGACCAAATCCAGCTAAAGGGACCTACCCTAAGTTATTCCACTTCACATGAAGCACCAATATCCAAGGAGGGCCCAGCCACTGAACCAAACAAACCACTTCTGACCAGACATCTCCATTGGAAATTAGATGAACATAATGGAAATGACACAGTGATATGATAGCAATCTCACCATATTACCAATGTAACTATAATGATTTGAGGTACATCTAACTTCAATGTAACAGAATAACATATAAAATATAGTAAAATAATCTAGATAAAATCTCCATGATTATACACAGCCAATCAAAATCAAATGAGAGTACAACATTAACATGAAATGTGTGCAAGTATAAAACAAAATTGAAAACTATACCAAAAAATCCCAACTTTTTTACAGTAAACAGGAAAATTCAGAATTAATTCACCCAGAAGTGTATACCCATTTACAAGCCATTTTTTTTACAAAATGTATTGATTCTATAGTACAACACATGATAGCTACGCATTGGAAAACGTACAAGGTCTGGATATCCTAAGTCTACACAATTTATCATCACACAAAAGCTCTCAAAATCTGCTTCAGTCCTAGTTCTTTATCTAAACCTATGGCACCACTACAGGCATTGGCTTTAAGCCCAATATACATATGAGTCTCCAACCATTTGTAAAACAGCTCTTGGAATATTAGGTGAGTAAATAATGCTACTTCTATTATATTTGTCAGATAGTGGGTACATGAAGAATTTGGAAAAAAAGATAGCGAGCTATGGGAAACTTACTAGATAAGACTTTTGAACATAACAACACAAGAATTGTTATCTTCAAATAAAGGCCTCCTCCTCCCCTTCAGCCTTGCCTCTCCATCTCCAAAATTGGTGTCTTTACCAATTCTTTTCGTTACTTATTATAAAAATCAGCAGACAGTAAAGTTCCCATAGCCTAAGACCTCATCATCCAGGAAACCAGTCAGTCCAGAAATCTTTAAAAAAATAGTTTAAAATCCCTGCCTATGAGATATCACATACTACTCTGGGACAAATAAGTAGAGACTGGTGGCAAATTTAATCAAAAAACAAGTCCCTATGGAGTCACTGGCTTCAAAGACTAAAATAACATAATGAACACCATCATGTAAAATAAACTCATATGACTTCCTAACAAGCAAATGGTGCCATACCACGACACCTACATGGAATTTTGAAAAAAAAAATATGTCTCTATTCCCAATACCTTCCTATGGAAAACTTACTAGATAAGACTTTTGAACATAACAACACAAGAATTGTTATCTTCAAATAAAGGCCTCCTCCTCCCCTTCAGCCTTTCCTCTCCATCTCCAAAATTGGTGTCTTTACCAATTCTTTGCGTTACTTATTATAAAAATCAGCAGACAGTAAAGTTCCAATAGCCTAAGACCTCATCATCCAGGAAACCAGTCAGTCCAGAATTCTTAAAAAAATAGTTTCAAATCCCTGCCTATGAGATATCACATACTACTCTGGGACAAATAAGTAGAGACTGGTGGCAAATTTAATCAAAAAACAAGTCCCTATGGAGTCACTGGCTTCAAAGACTAAAATAACATAATGAACACCATCATGTAAAATAAACTCATATGACTTCCTAACAAGCAAATGGTGCCATACCACCACACCTACATGGAATTTTTAAAAATAAATATGTCTCTATTCCCAATACCTTCCTATGGGAAACTTACTAGATAAGACATTTGAATAGAGATGAGCGAATCGGGACAACCGAACCCGGTTTCGGTCCGAACTTCAGGAAAAGTTCGGTTCGCAGCGAATCCGAACTTCACCGGGTTCGGCCAAACCCGTTTTGACCAAACCCGGCTACATTTTTGGCGCCTGCCACATGTTACATCTAAAATGGAGGATTTCACAAGATCACCTGACATCAGGCTACCCCATAATGCCTTGCAAACGGCTCTCCCAGCCAATCGGGAGGCAGCATAGGGGCGGGCTCAAGCCTGCAATAAAAGTCTATGCACGGAGCTCAGCGGCCATTTTACAGACAGGAGCTGTAGCGATAGCATCTCTGTGCAGTAAGGGAAAGCTTTAGGAATCTAAAAGGCAGGAATCCAGAAATCGAAGGGGCTCATCCACTACTCACTACTCAGCCAGTGTGTGAATACGTTTTTATAAGGGGCTCATCCCTGTTGCATCCAACTTGCAATACAGGCAGCCTTTGTAGTAGTGGTAGTAGTAGTACTACAAGGCCCAGCATTCCCTGAGTGCACTGCAGCGAGGCTGATTGAAATTCTCATTCATTGGCATTTGCCAAGCCAGTGTCAGTGTGTGAATACACTTTTAGAAGGGGCTCATCCCTGGCCGATAACAGGAATAACAATCCAACTTGCGATACAGGCAGCCTAGTAGTACTACAAGACCCAGCATTCCCTGAGTGCACTGCAGCGAGGCTGATTGAAATTCTCATTCATTGCCATTTGCCAAGCCAGTGTCAGTGTGTGAATACGCTTTTAGAAGGGGCTCATCCCTGGCCGTTAATAGGAATAACAATCCAACTTGCGATACAGGCAGCTTAGTAGTACTACAAGGCCCAGCATTCCCTGAGTGCACTGCAGCGAGGCTGATTGAAATTCTCATTCATTGCCATTTGCCAAGCCAGTGTCAGTGTGTGAATACGCTTTTAGAAGGGGCTCATCCCCGGCCGTTAACATAACAAACAACCCAACTTGCGATACAGGCAGCCTAGTAGTAATACAAGGCCCAGCATTCCCTGAGTGCACTGCAGCGAGGCTGATTGAAATTCTCATTCATTGCCATTTGCCAAGCCAGTGTCAGTGTGTGAATACGCTTATAGAAGGGGCTCATCCCCGGCCGTTAACATAACAAACAACCCAACTTGCGATACAGGCAGCCAAGTAGTAATACAAGGCCCAGCATTCCCTGAGTGCACTGCAGCGAGGCTGATTGAAATTCTCATTCATTGCCATTTGCCAAGCCAGTGTTAGTGTGTGAATACGCTTTTAGAAGGGGCTCTGAAATGTCTGGGGAAAAAAAGGTTGTGAAAGGACGGGGTAGAGGAAAAAACACTCATGCCGTCTCCTCTTCCAGTCCAAATGTTGGATCTGTTGGTGCCACACCCAGTACCAGCATTTGTGGCACAAGACATGTGCCCAGTTCCACTAGTAGCAGCTGCCATGTGCCTGCTGGTAGTAGTATCAGCAAGCCAGACTTGTCCATCTCCTCCGGTGGGCAGGTTACTTTAGACAATACGGCCATTGTGGACTGGTTGGCTGGCTCGCGGTCATCTCAGCAGGAAGACTCTGACGATCTGGCTTCAAGCCAGGTTTCGTTGGATTCCAGATCCTCTACAGTTCCTTGGCACGGTGACAGTAGTAATATAGGTATTTCTAGCGTTTCCATTCCTTCATCTATGTCTTCGCTCCCCCTTCCTAGCGGGAAGCCATCTTTCCTGAGAGTCCTAAGAGACATCTCCTCGGGTGCGAAGGAAGATACTGAACAATATAGTGATGATGATGATGATTTGTTTTCCGCGAGTCAGCCAACGGAGTGTGTTGCAGCGGTGGTGGAGGTGGAAGCGGTGACCGAGACGCATAGCTGCGGTAGTGGGGGTGTTGGTGGTGGTAGCCGTGGTGGCAGACGCAGTAATGAGGGGGGGCATGGAGCCCGCCATGATGTCACATCACATTCACAACACAGTGACAGAAGTGGCGGGGATGATGAGGAAGGCTATGATGATGATGTTTTTTAGACAGGACGTGGGAACCAGGTGACGAGGTGATGACGGCGTCAGAGGAGGAGGGTAGTAGTGGCGGCACTGGACGTGATAAACAGCCAAGCCGAGGTAGGGGCAGAAGTCAATCTGCAAAACGTTGCAGCGGTAGGGTCAGCTCAGGAGCCGGTGACGGCGACACAGATGCTGGTGTAGGCTCCCGAAAAAAGCCTGCCAGACAAGGGGCAAGCTTGGGTGGTTGTGGTGGTGGTGGTGGTGGTGGACGTGGTACTACCTCTTTACGGTACTCTGCCGTGTGGCAATTTTTCTGTACCTTCCCGGAGGACGAAAACATGGCACAGTGCCGTATCTGCAAGGAGAAAGTAAGGCGTGGGCAGGGCAGCAATGTAGGAACTACTGCTCTACGTAAACACATGGAACGGCATCACAAGGCCATGTGGGACAATCAACATGCCCCACCATCATGTACATCTAATGAAGACCCCTCTTCCGCTGCTGCTGCTGCTGCTCCGCGTCCCTGTCATCTAAGTAGTAGCCAGGCCTTATCCACCATGTCGTTGTCATCATCATCATCACTGTCATCTAGTGCTCCTCCTACGTCCCGTCACTTATCCATTATGGAATCGTTGTCCAATAAGCAACAATATATACCCAGTCATCCAGTTGTCGTGTGGCTTAATTCACACCTGGCTAAGTTGTTGGTGGTGCAGTCGCTGCTGTACCACCTGGTCGACTCCGCCGGCTTCAAGCAATTGATGGCGTGCGCTCAGCCTAGGTGGCGAATACCTAGCCGACATTACTTCTCCAAAACAGCTGTCCCTGCCTTGCACAAGCATGTGGAGGAAAAGGTGTGCCAGTCCTTGCAATTATCCGTGTGCAGCAGGGTACATGCCACCGTCGACACGTGGAGCAGCAACTATGGGCAGGGACAGTACATGTCTTTCACGGCCCACTGGGTCAATATTTTGCAGTCCGATGCACCACCGCAGCAATGCCAGGCATTACCACCTCCACGCTTGTATCTTTCTGGTTCAACTCCGGACACCAGGCGCCTACCATCCTCCTCCTCCTACTCCTCCTCCTCCTCCTTCCCGTCCCCGACAGGACACAGCGTATCTTCCACTCCTCCTCCCTCCTCTTTTCATAGGTGCAAGGTGAAGCGCCACAACGCTGTCTTACACCTGCTGAGCCTGGGCGAGAAAAGCCACACAGGGCAGGAGCTGCTGCTCTGCATCAAGGAGGAAATCGCACGCTGGCTGTCTCCTCTGAAACTCACACTGGGCAATGTTGTCTCTGATAACGGCAAGAACGTTGTGGCTGCACTGGGCCTAGGTCACCTGACACACGCTCCTTGCATGGCACATGTGATCAATCTGGTCATAACACGCTTCTTAAAGTCATATGTTGGTTTGAAGGGTGTGCTGGCCATGTCCAGGAAGGTTTGCGTTCGCTTTAGACGTTAGTATGCATTTAAGCACGCCCTCCTGGACTTGCAGCGTCAAAACAATCTCCCAGAACACAGCCTGATTTGCGACGTTCCAACACGCTGGAATTCCACACTGCACATGTTGGACCGTCTGTACGAACAGCAGAAAACCGTGAATGATTTCCTGATGCAGCAGACGGGCAGCGTTTGGAGCCAGTGTAATTTCGAGCTCAGGCACTGGCAGCTGGTTAGAGACGCATGTCGCGTTTTGAGGCCCTTTGAAGAGGCCACACGATTTGTGAGCCGTGACGCTAGCGGAATGAACGATGTTATACCGCTGATATTCATTATGGAGCAAACGCTCACAGTGATGATTCAGCAAAGGATGGAGGAAGGATCACATCTGGCTATGGATGTTGAGGAGGAGGAGGAGGATGAGGATGAGGAAACAGGACCTGAAGAGGAGCCGGATTTGGAGATGGAATCACAGGAAGGGATAGGGGACGAGGAAGCCGCACAACATGACAGTGATGGTGGTGATGACGAGTCTGACGACGAACTTGATGATGGACAACTATGGCAGTATGGGGCGGAGAAGGAACCAACCGGGCCCTCTGAAACGCTGGCCAGGATGGCAAGCTGTATGCTTTGTTACTTGCGCGCTGACTGTCGTATTGTTAGCATGAAGCAAAGAGATGAGTACTGGATAGCCACATTTTTAGACCCTCGGTATGAAGCCAGAATGGGGGAGTTTTTTGTGCCTTCCGAGAGGGAGGCAAAATTGGCTTATTATCGAGAGAAGCTATGCAGCCAGCTTGTCACGGCTTTCAAACGGCAAACACCTGCTGCAAGCATGTCTGACCGGGGGGCCACTCTCCGCTCCCCACTGTCTCATCGTTCCACCGCCTCTGGCAGAGCTACCTCTGCAATAGGCGGCAGCCGCGGCAGCAGCAGCAGCCGATTCAGTTTGGAAAATATGATGACAACATTTTTACATCCAATACCCCGACCTGACACACATCGTAGTCACCAAAGGGATGTTCACCATCACCAGGTGCAGCACCTAAACAACCAGGTTCACTCGTACCTGGACTGTGCCCTTTCTCCGTCAGAAATGCTAATCCCAGACCCCATGGATCATTGGCAAGAACTGGCCCAGTTTGCCATGGGTGTACTGTCTTGTCCACCCTCCAGTGTAGCGTCAGAGAGGGTATTCAGCCTTGCCTCTCCATCTCCAAAATTGGTGTCTTTAACAATCTTTTGTGTCACTTATTGTAAATAGCAGCAAATACTAAAGTTCCTATAGCCTAGGACCTCATAATCCGGAAATCCAGTCAGTACAGAATTCTTAAAAAAATAGTTTCAAACCCCTGGCTATCAGATATCACATACTACTCTGGTACACAGAAGTAGAGACTGGTGACAAATTTACCAAAACCAAGTCCCTGTGGAGTCACTGGTTTCAAAGACTAAAAAAATACAGTGAACACCATCACTAAAATCAAATCAGATGACTTCCTAACCAGCAAATGGCGCCATACTATGACACCTACACAGAATTTAGAAAAAAGCAGACCTCTTTATTCCCAATACCTTTCAAGGTTATTGGTCTGTGGTATTTCTCCAAAACAAACATGATACCATCTCAGACCACACAATTTTACCTTGAGAGAGAGGAGCAATAACATAAGCATTACATCTCTCTTTAGTGTCCTGACCAAATCCAGCTAAAGGGACCTACCCTAAGTTATTCCACTTCACATGAAGCACCAATATCCAAGGAGGGCCCAGCAACTGAACCAAACAAACCACTTCTGACCAGACATCTCCATTGGAAATTAGATGAACATAATGGAAATGACACAGTGATATGATAGCAATCTCACCATATTACCAATGTAACTAGAATGATTTGAGGTACATCTAACTTCAATGTAACAGAATAACATATAAAATATAGTAAAATAATCTAGATAAAATCTCCATGATTATACACAGCCAATCAAAATCAAATGAGAGTACAACATTAACATGTAATGTGTGCAAGTATAAAACAAAATTGAAAACTATACCAAAAAATCCCAACTTTTTTACAGTAAACAGGAAAACACAGAATTAATTCACCCAGAATTGTATACCCCTTTACAAGCACTTTTTATTTACAAAATGTATTGATTCTATAGTACAACACATGATAGCTATGCATTGGAAAGCGTACAAGGTCTGGATATCCTAAGTCTACACAATTTATCATCACACAAAAGCTCTCAAAATCTGCTTCAGTCCTGGTTCTTTATCTAAACCTATGGCACCACTACAGGCATTGGCTTTAAGCCCAATATACATATGATTCTCCAACCATTTGTAAAACAGCTCTTGGAATATTAGGTGAGTAAATAATGCTACTTCTATTATATTTGTCAGATAGTGGGTACATGAAGAGTTTGGAAAAAAAGATAGCGAGCTATGGGAAACTTACTAGATAAGACTTTTGAACATAACAACACAAGAATTGTTATCTTCAAATAAAGGCCTCCTCCTCCCCTTCAGCCTTTCCTCTCCATCTCCAAAATTGGTGTCTTTACCAATTCTTTGCGTTACTTATTATAAAAATCAGCAGACAGTAAAGTTCCCATAGCCTAAGACCTCATCATCCAGGAAACCAGTCAGTCCAATATTCTTAAAAAAATAGTTTCAAATCCCTGCCTATGAGATATCACATACTACTCTGGGACAAATAAGTAGAGACTGGTGGCAAATTTAATCAAAAAACAAGTCCCTATGGAGTCACTGGCTTCAAAGACTAAAATAACATAATGAACACCATCATGTAAAATAAACTCATATGACTTCCTAACAAGCAAATGGTGCCATACCACAACACCTACATGGAATTTTGAAAAATAAATATGTCTCTATTCCCAATACTTTCCTATGGAAAACTTACTAGATAAGACTTTTGAACATAACAACACAAGAATTGTTATCTTCAAATAAAGGCATCCTCCTCCCCTTCAGCCTTGCCTCTCCATCTCCAAAATTGGTGTCTTTACCAATCTTTTGTGTCACTTATTGTAAATAGCAGCAAATACTAAAGTTCCTATAGCCTAGGACCTCATAATCCAGAAATCCAGTCAGTACAGAATTCTTAAAAAAATTGTTTCAAACCCCTGGCTATCAGATATCACATACTACTCTGGTACACAGAAGTAGAGACTGGTGACAAATTTACCAAAACCAAGTCCCTGTTGAGTCACTGGTTTCAAAGACTAAAAAAACACAGTGAACACCATCACTAAAATCAAATCAGATGACTTCCTAACCAGCAAATGGCGCCATACTATGACACCTACACAGAATTTAGAAAAAAGCAGACCTCTTTATTCCCAATAGCTTTCAAGGTTATTGGTCTGTGGTATTTCTCCAAAACAAACATGATACCATCTCAGACCACACAATTTTACCTTGAGAGAGAGGAGCAATAACATAAGCATTACATCTCTCTTTATTGCCCTGACCAAATCCAGCTAAAGGGACCTACCCTAAGTTATTCCACTTCACATGAAGCACCAATATCCAAGGAGGGCCCAGCAACTGAACCAAACAAACCACTTCTGACCAGACATCTCCATTGGAAATTAGATGAACATAATGGAAATGACACAGTGATATGATAGCAATCTCACCATATTACCAATGTAACTATAATGATTTGAGGTACATCTAACTTCAATGTAACAGAATAACATATAAAATATAGTAAAAGAATCTAGATAAAATCTCCATGATTATACACAACCAAACAAAATCAAATGAGAGTACAACATTAACATGAAATGTGTGCAAGTATAAAACAAAATTGAAAACTATACCAAAAAATCCCAACTTTTTTACAGTAAACAGGAAAACACAGAATTAATTCACCCAGAAGTGTATACTCCTTTACAAGCACTTTTTTTACAAAATGTATTGATTCTATAGTACAACACATGATAGCTACGCATTGGAAAACGTACAAGGTCTGGATATCCTAAGTCTACACAATTTATCATCACACAAAAGCTCTCAAAATCTGCTTCAGTCCTAGTTCTTTATCTAAACCTATGGCACCACTACAGGCATTGGCTTTAAGCCCAATATACATATGAGTCTCCAACCATTTGTAAAACAGCTCTTGGAATATTAGGTGAGTAAATAATGCTACTTCTATTATATTTGTCAAATAGTGGGTACATGAAGAATTTGGAAAAAAAGATAGCGAGCTATGGGAAACTTACTAGATAAGACTTTTGAACATAACAACACAAGAATTGTTATCTTCAAATAAAGGCCTCCTCCTCCCCTTCAGCCTTTCCTCTCCATCTCCAAAATTGGTGTCTTTACCAATTCTTCGCGTTACTTATTATAAAAATCAGCAGACAGTAAAGTTCCCATAGCCTAAGACCTCATCATCCAGGAAACCAGTCAGTCCAGAATTCTTAAAAAAATAGTTTCAAATCCCTGCCTATGAGATATCACATACTACTCTGGGACAAATAAGTAGAGACTGGTGGCAAATTTAATCAAAAAACAAGTCCCTATGGAGTCACTGGCTTCAAAGACTAAAATAACATAATGAACACCATCATGTAAAATAAACTCATATGACTTCCTAACAAGCAAATGGTGCCATACCACGACACCTACATGGAATTTTGAAAAAAATATGTCTCTATTCCCAATGCCTTCCTATGGGAAACTTACTAGATAAGACGTTTGAACATAACAACACAAGAATTGTTATCTTCCAATAAAGGCCTCCTCCTCCTCTTCAGCCTTGCCTCTCCATCTCCAAAATTGGTGTCTTTACCAATCTTTTGTGTCACTTATTGTAAATAGCAGCAAATACTAAAGTTCCTATAGCCTAGGACCTCATAATCTGGAAATCCAGTCAGTACAGAATTCTTAAAAAAATAGTTTCAAACCCCTGGCTATCGGGGCGTGGCCTAGCGCTGATGGTGGAAAGACGTGTTGAGTGAGAGCTCCGACCACGAGAAAGAAATCTCACTTCATCCGTCCAAGGAAATCACCCCCGGTGTTCCAGATACAACATGACATCTCCCTACCACCATATAACACCATTGCTGGGCCCATAGGAGAAAGTCTTACAACTTACCGCATAAGATTGAAACGGCGGCCTACTCCACACGCGGCTGTGGTAGTGGATTTCTGCGGACGCCAGACACTCGGGTCTCTGCAGCCATCCCCTCCTCCCCGGCAGCTGGTCCCGTACAACCGGAGGTACACTAGATAAGGACATAGTCCCAGCCTAGCGACAGCACACAGAAACGGGCCGGCACGCGTTGCAGGACTTTTCCGGTGAGTGGGGGAAGGGGACTGTAACCGGCGGCCATCTTACAGAGCGGCTGATTTGATTTACCTTGCTCTATACTACAACACTGTCACAAGCTCTAATACAGTGCATTAGCCTTTATACCATAAATCTCTGTGAGAGATTAATCCTCTAAACTTCGCTATACAGATGCTGGCTTGAATACTTACCTGTTACTGAAACTGCCATAACATTTGCTTACTCAGACCTTATTACGCCATAATGGTTAAAACGTCAAAAGATAAAATCCGAGAAGCAGCGCCTACCCCTAAGTCCCATAAAACGCAAGCAGATCTTGATAAATTCTTAAGAAAAAAGTTACCAGCTTCACCAGCTAGTAAATCTAAGCAAGCACAGTTACTATCTGATGATAATCCTATGGAGGACGACTCCGATATGGATAGCACAGGCGGTAACTCTGATACTGGGGATGACTCTCGTGTGGTTCCAGCATCAAGAGGCTTTATAAAAAGGACACTATACCAAGCTCTTACGCCACTAGTAAAAGACCTTGCAGATATCAAATCTGATCTTCGTAGCATGGGCACCAGGGTTGAAACTGTGGAAGATACGCAAAATGCTCTACTGCATTATAATGCAAAAGTCAAATGTGTTCTCGACCATCAACAAGATTGTATTAACGAATCTCTACTACGTATTGAAGACCAGGAAAACCGAAGCCGCAGAAATAACATCAGGCTCAGGGGACTTCCAGAATCAATTCTACACGATAATTTACCTCAACTAGCTCTGGATATCTTTTCTGACCTGTTAAGCCCTGAGGCGGCCAAATCCATCATAATTGAACGTATTCACAGAGCACTACGGGCCAAACCTCGCCCCAATGACCCTCCAAGAGATATAGTGTGCGGTTTGCTAAGTTATACAGATACCGCTGCAATTTTGAAAGCTGCAAGAAATAAGAACACATTGACCTATGGAACCTCTACGATTCAAATATTCCAAGATATTGCTCCTTCAACTCTAGCAAAGAGGAGAGTGCTCAAACCATTATTAGATGCTCTGAGAGAGAAAAAAATGCAATTTAAGTGGCTCTTTCCGTTTGGCATTGCCATATCCAAAGATGGTCACCAAATTATCATTAGAAAACCTGCGGATTTGGCAGCTGCGTGGGAGAAACTGGACATCCCACCCATAGATATCCTGTCGTGGCTTCCGTCTACTATGATGGCCTTACCACCTTTGCCAAGTCCCTCATTTTGGAACCAAACCTCAAAAGCCTCTTCGCCCAAAACCAAGAAAGCCCAAACCCGTGCTAGACAACTGGACACCTGACTGTCTTCACAAAAGCCACCGAATGGATTCCTGACCGACCCGCTGCCCCGCTAAGTTTGTGGGAGAAGTGTGGTGAGTGACTCTCTTCCATACTATTTCACATTAAGTTTATGGTTCTCCTTCTCTGTTTCTCTTCTACATAATGTGATTTGAGTTTATACATGCATTAATATGTAACCTTTTACCATATGTTCTGGTATGTTCTTTCAGTGTAAGGTATACTTGTTGGTATATGACTAACGTGTATTCAGTTCCACAGGATTTCTATGTACCTCACGATTTTCTACTGTGGATAAGGACTAGCTACAATTTTACTATGTATTATTATTCTTGCAAATTGTTGCTGTCCTTAGGGGTGCTGACAACCCCTGTATTATTTTTCTTTTGTTTATATTCTTCTCCACTGATTCCTTCCCTCCCCTCCTTTCCTACCCCTTTTTTCCTATCAAAGTCAATAGGTGATTTCTACCATAAGACTATTGGTTATAGGTGCCGATCTGTTATTTCATTTACAAAGAACTCATGGCGGAACTAAAAATTACTTCATTTAATGTAAGAGGTCTGAACTATCCAAGGAAAAGAAGCCAAATTTTACACCAAATTCTTGTAGATAAAACAAAAATCGCCCTGTTACAAGAAACACATATTAGACATAACAAAATTCCAAATTTAAGGAAAAAAGTTTTTTCGAATGTTTACCATAGCACCTACTCATCCTCGCGTAGAGGAGTAAGTATACTTTTCCATACAAGTGTACCTTTCAAATGGGTTGCTGAAATGGTTGACCCAGAAGGACGCTATTTATTTGTTAAGAGCATCATAGGTAATACCCTTTACACGATTGCAAATTTATATGCACCTAACTCCCAACAAACCCAATGGATAGTTCAGACCTTACAACTGTTCAAACAATTTGCTGAGGGTGTTTTAGTAGTGGGAGGTGACCTTAATGTTCCCATAGACCCACTCTTGGATACCACAGGGAATCCTTCCACTTCATACCGATATACGACTAAATTACGTAAGACTTTAAATGCATTACACCTGTCAGATACTTGGAGACTACTACATCCCTCTGACCGGGACTACACCTATTTCTCTCATACGCACCATAGATACCACAGGTTGGACTATATCTTCATTTCTCAATCCCAAGTTCCTTTTATAATACGTACTGATATAGGAAATATTTTACTCTCAGATCACGCACCGATTCATACTACTCTGACATTAGCAGACATTCCTAAAGGCCAATGGTGTTGGAGGATCAATGATACTCTGTTGGCTGATCCCTCTCACCAATCTTCTATAAAGACACATATACAAAATTACTTTAACACCAATATTACAGCAGATGTCTCACCTGCTATCACTTGGGAAGCACACAAATCAGTTTTAAGGGGGGAGCTTATTTCATTATGTACATATATTAAAAAACAGAAGTCAGAGCTCTTAAATGCTCTCTTCTCACAAATCTCCTCGTTAGAAAACCTTCACAAGCGTACCCAAGCGGAAACCACTAAAGACAAATTATACTCTTTACGTAATAAAGTTAAAGATCTACTGAACATTAAATCAGCCAGACTGTTACAAATATCGAAGTTTAAATTTTATACACATGGGGACAAAGGCAACAAGACGATGTCCGCTCTCCTTAAAACTTATCAAGATAAAGCATTCATTCACCGTATTGCACAAAAGCCAGGGAATTTTGTTACGGATACAACCTCCATTGCCACGGCATTCCAGAAATTTTATATGAACCTGTATAATCTTACAGATTCTACAGTAGCTGACACATCATCTACACCCACCAAACATGCTATACATTCATTTTTAGACTCCATTGACATTCCACGCATATCAGATGATAATGCCCAAGAACTGCTGGCACCTTTTTTCCCTGCAGAGCTGCTAAAAGTCCTTCATTCTATCCCGTCAGGTAAAAGCCCGGGCCCAGATGGTTACACCATAAACTACTATAAACAATTTAAAGAGTTATTAATAGCACCATTTACTTCTCTCTGTAACTCACTTCTCACTGGCTCGAAACTTCCTGGTCAAGCCCTAGAAGCACATATTACTCTTATCCCTAAAGAGGGTAAGGATGCCTCACAATGTGGAAGCTATAGACCAATATCGCTCCTTAATACTGATATAAAATGGTGGGCTAAAGCTCTAGCAGCTCGTCTCAGTCCCATGTTATCTAGCATTATTGGACCTGAACAGACCGGATTTGTCAAGGGAAGACAAGGATCAGATAACTCCTCAAGGGTTTTAAGGTTGGTACAATACGCTTTAAAATCTCGAACACCCTTAGTCCTGCTCAGTACAGATGCAGAAAATGCGTTTGATAGGGTGGATTGGCCTTATATGATCGCTTCCCTGGAGAAATTTGGGATACCTCTTGCTTTTATACAAGCGATTCTTTCCCTATATAGTAACCCTAGTGCAAAGGTGAGAGTTAATGGGGTGCTCTCAAATTCCTTTACCATCACTAATGGTACAAGACAAGGATGTCCTCTATCGCCGACACTATTCGTGTTAGTCATGGAGACGCTGATCCAGAAAATTCGACAGGATCCTATTATTCATGGCTTGTCAATAGGCTCATTCACACACAAAACAGCAGCATTTGCAGATGACCTGCTGATACTCACTACTAACCCTGAGAGATCACTCCCACAGATCACAGATATCTTCTCAAAATTTGGAGAAATTTCTAATTTTAAAATAAACTTTAGTAAGTCAGAAGCCCTCAACATTTCGGTACCGCAAGGTATTATTCTTTGCTTAAAAAAGAGTTCCCCCTACCTGTGGTCAGAAATGTCTATTAAATACTTAGGTATCCGCATTCCTAAAAACCCCTCTCTACTTTATAAACTTAATTATCTCAATTTGCTAGCTGACATTAAAACTTACTTACATTCCTTACACGTTCCCTTGATGTCATGGATGGGCAGGAGAAATCTTCTCAAAACATATATTGTCCCTAAACTCTTATATGTTCTTCAAACTGTACCTATCTGGCTTCCTAAGTCTTTCTTCCTATTAGTCAAGAAAACTTTCTTGGAATTTATTTGGAACAACAAACGTCCTAGGTTAGCATATAAATACATTATAGCAAACTCCCGCTTGGGAGGCTTTGGCCTCTCCGATTTAATGTCCTACTATAGGGCTAACCATTTACGTCGGTGGATCATCTTAGCACATCATGACTTGAAAAATATCTATGCTTCTATGGAACGCTCTCTAATGTCAATAGAAGAAAAACAGGCCTTCTGGGGTTTGCATCCTGCTACTGCAGGCAAATTTTACAATGAATCTTTACTCAAAGGCACCATATTAACTTGGCAAGAGGTGAATAAATCATCTGCGTTGTTATCCTCCCCATCCCCGCTAATGCCACTAAATTTACTGCCATGCCTTCAATGTAACTCTAACTCCTCACCCTCGGCCCCTTGGGATATTCCACATACTCTAACTATATCAGATGCTCAAAAGCTTTCAGGAAATACTGAAATAATGGATCTAATTGTGAAAGCTAATGTTCCTCCAGGGAATTTTTTATTAACACATCATATTCTTAAAGAATGCCAAAAATTAGGGACACCTCATACAATACCTCACACTAATACCTGGCTAGAAGATTTGATGGCGGTGACTCCATACACTACACCGAAACTATCCCAATTATATCAACAGGTTCTGATGATGCGAATGGACTGCAAACCAAGATATATTGGGAGATGGGAGGAAGAATTGGGGATGCAGCTCACTGAACCTGAACTGCGTTTTGTACTAGCAAATTCACATGGTTTCTCTAGATGTACGAGAATTCAAGAGAACTCCTTTAAACTTACAACAAGGTGGTATAAAACACCGATAATACTTCATGCTATAAATAACTCAGTTTCAGATCAATGTTGGAGGTGTAAAAGGGACATCGGATCATTATCACATATCTGGTGGCATTGCCCCCTTATTCAGCCATATTGGATTCATGTAGGGAAAGCCATAAATACTATATGCTCTCTCAATATCACATTGACTCCAGAATTGGTACTACTATGGAAACCTATAAGTGGCTTTATACCAAAAAAAAATAATCTACCAACGCACATGATAGCTGCAGCAAAACTACTGATTCCAATATTGTGGAAAGACACAGCTCCCCCTACTTTTACACAATGGTTAGATAAAGTATTTGAAATCCAGCGATTCGAAGAAATGGCACACTGTGAATCAAAGACAAGGGGCAAATATTTAGCTACCTGGTCCCCATGGCTAGATTTCCCTGACATCACTAGACTATGATGGTATCCCAAAAGGTAGAAATACAGAATCGACCAAGACCTAGCTACCTAGTGCAGAAGAAGAGTCATAACAAGGTACAAAGTACAGATCACAATACCGTATAATGCTTTTACCAACAATTCATATACTCCAACAGAATTGCCTACTGACACACCCAAACTACCTACCCTCCCTTACTTTCCCCTCTCCCCCTTCGCATTTCTATATTTTTTGTTTTTCCCTTGTGTTATGTTATATTGTATTATTTTGTATTACCTGCTTATCCTTATGGATGATTAGCAAGGGCTCTGCGTAGCCAATGTTATAACAATTTGTTATATTCGCTTGTTCAAATTTATATAACAATAAAAACAGATTTGAAACAAACAAACAAACCCCTGGCTATCAGATATCACATACTACTCTGGTACACAGAAGTAGAGACTGTTGACAAATTTACC
This sequence comes from Rhinoderma darwinii, assembly GCF_050947455.1. NCBI lineage: Eukaryota > Metazoa > Chordata > Amphibia > Anura > Rhinodermatidae > Rhinoderma > Rhinoderma darwinii. The sequence continues at coordinate 241,674 of NW_027461715.1, forward strand.
AAAACCAAGTCCCTGTGGAGTCACTGGTTTCAAAGACTAAAAAAACACAGTGAACACCATCACTGAAATCATATCAGATGACTTCCTAACCAGCAAATGGCGCCATACTATGACACCTACACAGAATTTTGAAAAAAGCAGACCTCTTTATTCCCAATAACTTTCAAGGTTATTGGTCTGTGGTATTTCTCCAAAACAAACATGATACCATCTCAGACCACACAATTTTACCTTGAGAGAGAGGAGCAATAACATAAGCATTACATCTCTCTTTATTGCCCTGACCAAATCCAGCTAAAGGGACCTACCCTAAGTTATTCCACTTCACATGAAGCACCAATATCCAAGGAGGGCCCAACAACTGAACCAAACAAACCACTTCTGACCAGACATCTCCATTGGAAATTAGATGAACATAATGGAAATGACACAGTGATATGATAGCAATCTCACCATATTACCAATGTAACTATAATGATTTGAGGTACATCTAACTTCAATGTAACAGAATAACATATAAAATATAGTAAAAGAATCTAGATAAAAATCTCCATGATTATACACAGCCAATCAAAATCAAATGAGAGTACAACATTAACATGAAATGTGTGCAAGTATAAAACAAAATTGAAAACTATACCAAAAAATCCCAACTTTTTTACAGTAAACAGGAAAACACAGAATTAATTCACCCAGAAGTGTATACCCCTTTACAAGCCCTTTTTTTTACAAAATGTATTGATTCTATAGTACAACACATGATAGCTATGCATTGGAAAACGTACAAGGTCTGGATATCCTAAGTCTACACAATTTATCATCACACAAAAGCTCTCAAAATCTGCTTCAGTCCTGGTTCTTTATCTAAACCTATGGCACCACTACAGGCATTGGCTTTAACCCCAATATACATATGAGTCTCCAACCATTTGTAAAACAGCTCTTGGAATATTAGGTGAGTAAATAATGCTACTTCTATTATATTTGTCAGATAGTGGGTACATGAAGAATTTGGAAAAAAAGATAGCGAGCTATGGGAAACTTACTAGATAAGACTTTTGAACATAACAACACAAGAATTGTTATCTTCAAATAAAGGCCTCCTCCTCCCCTTCAGCCTTTCCTCTCCATCTCCAAAATTGGTGTCTTTAGCAATTCTTTGCGTTACTTATTATAAAAATCAGCAGACAGTAAAGTTCCCATAGCCTAAGACCTCATCATCCAGGAAACCTCTCAGTCCAGAATTCTTAAAAAAATTGTTTCAAATCCCTGCCTATGAGATATCACATACTACTCTGGGACAAATAAGTAGAGACTGGTGGCAAATTTAATCAAAAAACAAGTCCCTATGGAGTCACTGGCTTCAAAGACTAAAATAACATAATGAACACCATCATGTAAAATAAACTCATATGACTTCCTAACAAGCAAATGGTGCCATACCACGACACCTACATGGAATTTTGAAAAAAAAATATGTCTCTATTCCCAATACCTTCCTATGGAAAACTTACTAGATAAGACTTTTGAACATAACAACACAAGAATTGTTATCTTCAAATAAAGGCCTCCTCCTCCCCTTCAGCCTTGCCTCTCCATCTCCAAAATTGGTGTCTTTACCAATCTTTTGTGTCACTTATTATAAATAGCAGCAAATACTAAAGTTCCTATAGCCTAGGACCTCATAATCCGGAAATCCAGTCAGTACAGAATTCTTAAAAAAATAGTTTCACACCCCTGGCTATCAGATATCACATACTACTCTGGTACACAGAAGTAGAGACTGGTGACAAATTTACCAAAACCAAGTCCCTGTGGAGTCACTGGTTTCAAAGACTAAAAAAACACAGTGAACACCATCACTAAAATCAAATCAGATGACTTCCTAACCAGCAAATGGCGCCATACTATGACACCTACACAGAATTTTGAAAAAAGCAGACCTCTTTATTCCCAATGCCTTTCAAGGTTATTGGTCTGTGGTATTTCTCCAAAACAAACCTGATACCATCTCAGACCACACAATTTTACCTTGAGAGAGAGGAGCAATAACATAAGCATTACATCTCTCTTTATTGCCCTGACCAAATCCAGCTAAAGGGACCTACCCTAAGTTATTCCACTTCACATGAAGCACCAATATCCAAGGAGGGCCCCGCAACTGAACCAAACAAACCACTTCTGACCAGACATCTCCATTGGAAATTAGATGAACATAATGGAAATGACACAGTGATATGATAGCAATGTCACCATATTACCAATGTAACTATAATGATTTGAGGTATATCTAACTTCAATGTAACAGAATAACATATAAAATATAGTAAAAGAATCTAGATAAAATCTCCATGATTATACACAGCCAATGAAAATCAAATGAGAGTACAACATTAACATGAAATGTGTGCAAGTATAAAACAAAATTGAAAACTATACCAAAAAATCCCAACTTTTTTACAGTAAACAGGAAAACACAGAATTAATTCACCCAGAAGTGTAGACCCCTTTACAAGCCCTTTTTTTTACAAAATGTATTGATTCTATAGTACAACACATGATAGCTACGCATTGGAAAACGTACAAGGTCTGGATATCCTAAGTCTACACAATTTATCATCACAAAAAAGCTCTCAAAATCTGCTTCAGTCCTGGTTCTTTATCTAAACCTATGGCACCACTACAGGCATTAGCTTTAAGCCCAATATACATATGAGTCTCCAACCATTTGTAAAACAGCGCTTGGAATATTAGGTGAGTAAATAATGCTACTTCTATTATATTTGTCAGATAGTGGGTACATGAAGAATTTGGAAAAAAAGATAGCGAGCTATGGGAAACTTACTAGATAAGACTTTTGAACATAACAACACAAGAATTGTTATCTTCAAATAAAGGCCTCCTCCTCCCCTTCAGCCTTTCCTCTCCATCTCCAAAATTGGTGTCTTTAACAATTCTTTGCATTACTTATTATAAAAATCAGCAGACAGTAAAGTTCCAATAGCCTAAGACCTCATCATCCAGGAAACCAGTCAGTCCAGAATTCTTAAAAAAATAGTTTCAAATCCCTGCCTATGAGATATCACATACTACTCTGGGACAAATAAGTAGAGACTGGTGCCAAATTTAATTAAAAAACAAGTCCCTATGGAGTCACTGGCTTCAAAGACTAAAATAACATAATGAACACCATCATGTAAAATAAACTCATATGACTTCCTAACAAGCAAATGGTGCCATGCCACGACACCTACATGGAATTTAAAAAAAAAATATGTCTCTATTCCCAATACCTTCCTATGGGAAACTTACTAGATAAGACGTTTGAACATAACAACACAAGAATTGTTATCTTCCAATAAAGGCCTCCTCCTCCCCTCAGCCTTGCCTCTCCATCTCCAAAATTGGTGTCTTTACCAATCTTTTGTGTCACTTATTGTAAATAGCAGCAAATACTAAAGTTCCTATAGCCTAGGACCTCATAATCCGGAAATCCAGTCAGTACAGAATTCTTAAAAAAATAGTTTCAAACCCCTGGCTATCAGATATCACATACTACTCTGGTATACAGAAGTAGAGACTGGTGACAAATTTACCAAAACCAAGTCCCTGTGGAGTCACTGGTTTCAAAGACTAAAAAAACACAGTGAACACCATCACTAAAATCAAATCAGATGACTTCCTAACCAGCAAATGGTGCCATACTATGACACCTACACAGAATTTTGAAAAAAGCAGACCTCTTTATTCCCAATACCTTTCAAGGTTATTGGTCTGTGGTATTTCTACAAAACAAACCTGATACCATCTCAGACCACACAATTTTACCTTGAGAGAGAGGAGCAATAACATAAGCATTACATCTCTCTTTATTGCCCTGATCAAATCCAGCTAAAGGGACCTAACCTAAGTTATTCCACTTCACATGAAGCACCAATATCCAAGGAGGGCCCAGCAACTGAACCAAACAAACCACTTCTGACCAGACATCTCCATTGGAAATTAGATGAACATAATGGAAATGACACAGTGATATGATAGCAATCTCACCATATTACCAATGTAACTATAATGATTTGAGGTACATCTATATTCAATGTAACAGAATAACATATAAAATATAGTAAAAGAATCTAGATAAAATCTCCATGATTATACACAGCCAATCAAAATCAAATGAGAGTACAACATTAACATGAAATGTGTGCAAGTATAAAACAAAATTGAAAACTATACCAAAAAATCCCAACTTTTTTACAATAAACAGGAAAACACTGAATTAATTCACCCCGAAGTGTATACCCCTTTACAAACACTTTTTTTTCCCAAAATGTATTGATTCTATAGTACAACACATGATAGCTACGCATTGGAAAACGTACAAGGTCTGGATATCCTAAGTCTACACAATTTATCATCACACAAAAGCTCTCAAACTCTGCTTCAGTCCTGGTTCTTTATCTAAACCTATGGCACCACTACAGGCATTGGCTTTAAGCCCAATATACATATGAGTCTCCAACCATTTGTAAAACAGCTCTTGGAATATTAGGTGAGTAAATAATGCTACTTCTATTATATTTGTCAGATAGTGGGTACATGAAGAATTTGGAAAAAAAGATAGCGAGCTATGGGAAACTTACTAGATAAGACTTTTGAACATAACAACACAAGAATTGTTATCTTCAAATAAAGGCCTCCTCCTCCCCTTCAGCCTTTCCTCTCCATCTCCAAAATTGGGGTCTTTACCAATTCTTTGCGTTACTTATTAGAAAAATCAGCAGACAGTAAAGTTCCCATAGCCTAAGACCTCATCATCAAGAAAACCAGTCAGTCCAGAATTCTTAAAAAAATAGTTTCAAATCCCTGCCTATGAGATATCACATACTACTCTGGAACAAATAAGTAGAGACTGGTGGCAAATTTAATCAAAAAACAAGTCCCTATGGAGTCACTGGCTTCAAAGACTAAAATAACATAATGAACACCATCATGTAAAATAAACTCATATGACTTCCTAACAAGCAAATGGTGCCATACCACGACACCTACATGGAATTTTGAAAATAAAAAAAAGTGTCTCTATTCCCAATACCTTCCTATGGGAAACTTACTAGATAAGACTTTTGAACATAACAAAACAAGAATTGTTATCTTCAAATAAAGGCCTCCTCCTCCCCTTCAGTCTTGCCTCTCCATCTCCAAAATTGGTGTCTTTACCAATCTTACGTGTCACTTATTGTAAATAGCAGCAAATACTAAAGTTCCTATAGCCTAGGACCTCATAATCCGGAAATCCAGTCAGTACAGAATTCTTAAAAAAATAGTTTCAAACCCCTGGCTATCAGATATCACATACTACTCTGGTACACAGAAGTAGAGACTGGTGACAAATTTACCAAAACCAAGTCCCTGTGGAGTCACTGGTTTCAAAGACTAAAAAAACATAGTGAACACCATCACTAAAATCAAATCAGATGACTTCCTAACCAGCAAATGGCGCCATACTATGACACCTACACAGAATTTTGAAAAAAGCAGGCCTCTTTATTCCCAATACTTTTCAAGGTTATTGGTCTGTGGTATTTCTCCAAAACAAACATGATACCATCTGAGACCACACAATTTTACCTTGAGAGAGAGAGAGGAGCAATAACATAAGCATTACATCTCTCTTTATTGCCCTGACCAAATCCAGCTAAAGGGACCTACCCTAAGTTATTCCACTTCACATGAAGCACCAATATCCAAGGAGGGCCCAGCAACTGAACCAAACAAACCACTTCTGACCAGACATCTCCATTGGAAATTAGATGAACATAATGGAAATGACACAGTGATATGATAGCAATCTCACCATATTACCAATGTAACTATAATGATTTGAGGTACATCTAACTTCAATGTAACAGAATAACATATAAAATATAGTAAAAGAATCTAGATAAAATCTCCATGATTATACACAGCCAATCAAAATCAAATGAGAGTACAACATTAACATGAAATGTGTGTAAGTATAAAACAAAATTGAAAACTATACCAAAAAATCCCAACTTTTTTACAATAAACAGGAAAACACAGAATTAATTCACCCAGAAGTGTATACCCCTTTACTAGTACTTTTTTTTTACAAAATGTATTAATTCTATAGTACAACACATGATAGCTACGCATTGGAAAACGTACAAGGTCTGGATATCCTAAGTCTACACAATTTATCATCACACAAAAGCTCTCAAAATCTGCTTCAGTCCTGGTTCTTTATCTTAACCTATGGCACCACTACAGGCATTGGCTTTAAGCCCAATATACATATGAGTCTCCAACCATTTGTAAAACAGCTCTTTGAATATTAGGTGAGTAAATAATGCTACTTCTATTATATTTGTCAGATAGTGGGTACAAGAAGAATTTGGAAAAAAAGATAGCGAGCTATGGGAAACTTACTAGATAAGACTTTTGAACATAACAACACAAGAATTGTTATCTTCAAATAAAGGCCTCCTCCTCCCCTTCAGCCTTTCCTCTCCATCTCCAAAATTGGTGTCTTTACCAATTATTTGCGTTACTTATTATAAAAATCAGCAGACAGTAAAGTTCCCATAGCCTAAGACCTCATCATCAAGGAAACCAGTCAGTCCAGAATTCTTAAAAAAATAGTTTCAAATCCCTGCCTATGAGATATCACATACTACTCTGGGACAAATAAGTAGAGACTGGTGGCAAATTTAATCAAAAAACTAGTCCCATGGAGTCACTGGCTTCAAAGACTAAAATAACATAATGAACACCATCACTAAAATCAAATCAGGTGACTTCCTAACCAGCAAATGGCGCCATACTATGACACCTACACAGAATTTTGAAAAAAGCAGACCTCTTTATTCCCAATACTTTTCAAGGTTATTGGTCTGTGGTATTTCTCCAAAACAAACATGATACCATCTGAGACCACACAATTTTACCTTGAGAGAGAGAGGAGCAATAACATAAGCATTACATCTCTCTTTATTGCCCTGACCAAATCCAGCTAAAGGGACCTACCCTAAGTTATTCCACTTCACATGAAGCACCAATATCCAAGGAGGGCCCAGCAACTGAACCAAACAAACCACTTCTGACCAGACATCTCCATTGGAAATTAGATGAACATAATGGAAATGACACAGTGATATGATAGCAATCTCACCATATTACCAATGTAACTATAATAATTTGAGGTACATCTAACTTCAATGTAACAGAATAACATATAAAATATAGTAAAATAATCTAGATAAAATCTCCATGATTATACACAGCCAATCAAAATTAAATGAGAGTACAACATTAACATGAAATGTGTGCAAGTATAAAACAAAATTGAAAACTATACCAAAAAATGTCCAACTTTTTTACAATAAACAGGAAAACACAGAATTAATTCACCCAGAAGTGTATACCCCTTTACTAGTACTTTTTTTTTACAAAATGTATTGATTCTATAGTACAACACATGATAGCTACGCATTGGAAAACGTACAAGGTCTGGATATCCTAAGTCTACACAATTTATCATCACACAAAAGCTCTCAAAATCTGCTTCAGTCCTGGTTCTTTATCTAAACCTATGGCACCACTACAGGCATTGGCTTTAAGCCCAATATACATATGAGTCTCCAACCATTTGTAAAACAGCTTTTGGTATATTAGGTGAGTAAATAATGCTACTTCTATTATATTTGTCAGATAGTGGGTACATGAAAAATTTGGAAAAAAAAGATAGCCAGCTATGGGAAACTTACTAGATAAGACATTTGAACATAACAACACAAGAATAGTTATCTTCAAATAAAGGCCTCCTCCTCCCCTTCAGCCTTTCCTCTCCGTCTCCAAAATTGGTGTCTTTACCAAATCTTTGCGTTACTTATTATAAAAATCAGCAGACAGTAAAGTTCCCATAGCCTAAGACCTCATCATCCAGGAAACCAGTCAGTCCAGAATTCTTAAAAAAATAGTTTCAAATCCCTGCCTATGAGATATCACATACTACTCTGGGACAAATAAGTAGAGACTGGTGGCAAATTTAATCAAAAAACACGTCCCTATGGAGTCACTGGCTTCAAAGACTAAAATAACATAATGAACACCATCATGTAAAATAAACTCATATGACTTCCTAACAAGCAAATGGTGCCATACCAAGACACCTACATGGAATTTTGAAAAACAAATATGTCTCTATTCCCAATACCTTCCTATGGGAAACTTACTAGATAAGACTTTTGAACATAACAACACAAGAATTGTTATCTTCAAATAAAGGCCTCCTCCTCCCCTTCAGCCTTGCCTCTCCATCTCCAAAATTGGTGTCTTTACCAATCTTATGTGTCACTTATTGTAAATAGCAGCAAATACTAAAGTTCCTATAGCCTAGGACCTCATAATCCGGAAATCCAGTCAGTACAGAATTCTTAAAAGAATAGTTTCAAACCCCTGGCTATCAGATATCACATACTACTCTGGTACACAGAAGTAGAGACTGGTGACAAATTTACCAAAACCAAGTCCCTGTGGAGTCACTGGTTTCAAAGACTAAAAAAACACAGTGAACACCATCGCTAAAATCAAATCAGATGACTTCCTAACCAGCAAATGGCGCCATACTATGACACCTACACAGAATTTTGAAAAAAGCAGACCTCTTTATGCCCAATACCTTTCAAGGTTATTGGTCTGTGGTATTTCTCCAAAACAAACATGATACCATCTCAGACCACACAATTTTACCTTGAGAGAGAGGAGCAATAACATAAGCATTACATCTCTCTTTATTGCCCTGACCAAATCCAGCTAAAGGGACCTACCCTAAGTTATTCCACTTCACATGAAGCACCAATATCCAAGGAGGGCCCAGCAACTGAACCAAACAAACCACTTCTGACCAGACATCTCCATTGGAAATTAGATGAACATAATGGAAATGACACAGTGATATGATAGCAATCTCACCATATTACCAATGTAACTATAATGATTTGAGGTACATCTAACTTCAATGTAACAGAATAACATATAAAATATAGTAAAAGAATCTAGATAAAATCTTCATGATTATACACAGCCAATCAAAATCAAATGAGAGTACAACATTTACATGAAATGTGTGTAAGTATAAAACAAAATTGAAAATTATACCAAAAAATCCCAACTTTTTTACAGTAAACAGGAAAACACAGAATTAATTCACCCAGAAGTGTATACCCCTTTACAAGCACTTTTTTTTACAAAATGTATTGATTCTATAGTACAACACATGATAGCTACGCATTGGAAAACGTACAAGGTCTGGATATCCTAAGTCTACACAATTTATCATCACACAAAAGCTCTCAAAATCTGCTTCAGTCCTGGTTCTTTATCTAAACATATGGCACCACTACAGGCATTGGCTTAAGCCCAATATACATATGAGTCTCCAACCATTTGTAAAACAGCTTTTGGTATATTAGGTGAGTAAATAATGCTACTTCTATTATATTTGTCAGATAGTGGGTACATGAAGAATTTGGAAAAAAAGATAGCGACCTATGGGAAACTTACTAGATAAGACTTTTGAACATAACAACACAAGAATTGTTATCTTCAAATAAAGGCCTCCTCCTCCCCTTCAGCCTTTCCTCTCAATCTCCAAAATTGGTGTCTTTACCAATTCTTTGCGTTACTTATTATAAAAATCAGCAGACAGTAAAGTTCCCATAGCCTAAGACCTCATCATCCAGGAAACCAGTCAGTCCAGAATTCTTAAAAAAATAGTTTCAAATCCCTGCCTATGAGATATCACATACTACTCTGGGACAAATAAGTAGAGACTGGTGGCAAATGTAATAAAAAAACAAGTCCCTATGGAGTCACTGGCTTCAAAGACTAAAATAACATAATGAACACCATTATGTAAAATAAACTCATATGACTTCCTAACAAGCAAATGGTGCCATACCATGACACCTACATGGAATTTTGAAAAAAAAATATGTCTCTATTCCCAATACCTTCCTATGGGAAACTTACTAGATAAGACATTTGAACATAACAACACAAGAATTGTTATCTTCAAATAAAGGCCTCCTCCTCCCCTTCAGCCTTGCCTCTCCATCTCCAAAATTGGTGTCTTTACCAATCTTATGTGTCACTTATTGTAAATAGCAGCAAATACTAAAGTTCCTATAGCCTAGGACCTCATAATCCGGAAATCCAGTCAGTACAGAATTCTTAAAAAAATAGTTTCAAACCCCTGGCTATCAGATATCAGATACTACTCTGGTACACAGAAGTAGAGACTGGTGACAAATTGACCAAAACCAAGTCCCTGTGGAGTCACTGGTTTCAAAGACTAAAAAAACACAGTGAACACCATCACTAAAATCAAATCAGATGACTTCCTAAACAGCAAATGGCGCCATACTATGACACCTACACAGAATTTTGAAAAAAGCAGACCTCTTTATTCCCAATACCTTTCAAGGTTATTGGTCTGTGGTATTTCTCCAAAACAAACCTGATACCATCTCAGACCACACAATTTTACCTTGAGAGAGAGGAGCAATAACATAAGCATTACATCTCTCTTTATTGCCCTGATCAAATCCAGCTAAAGGGACCTACCCTAAGTTATTCCACTTCACATGAAGCACCAATATCCAAGGAGGGCCCAGCAACTGAACCAAACAAACCACTTCTGACCAGACATCTCCATTGGAAATTAGATGAACATAATGGAAATGACACAGTGATATGATAGCAATCTCACCATACTACCAATGTAACTATAATGATTTGAGGTACATCTAACTTCAATGTAACAGAATAACATATAAAATATAGTAAAATAATCTAGATAAAATCTCCATGATTATACACAGCCAATCAAAATCAAATGAGAGTACAACATTAACATGAAAAGTGTGTAAGCATAAAACAAAATTGAAAACTATACCAAAAAATTTCCAACTTTTTTACAATAAACAGGAAAACACAGAATTAATTCACCCAGAAGTGTATACCCCTTTACAAGCACTTTTTTTTTACAAAATGTATTGATTCTATAGTACAACACATGATAGCTACGCATTGGAAAACGTACAAGGCCTGGATATCCAAAGTCTACACAATTTATCATCACACAAAAGCTCTCAAAATGTGCTTCAGTCCTGGTTCTTTATCTAAACCTATGGCACCACTACAGGCATTGGCTTTAAGCCCAATATACATATGAGTCTCCAACCATTTGTAAAACAGCTCTTGGAATATTAGGTGAGTAAATAATACTACTTCTATTATATTTGTCAGATAGTGGGTACATGAAGAATTTGGAAAAAAAGATAGCGAGCTATGGGAAACTTACTAGATAAGACTTTTGAACATAACAACACAAGAATTGTTATCTTCAAATAAAGGCCTCCTCCTCCCCTTCAGCCTTTCCTCTCCATCTCCAAAATTGGTGTCTTTACCAATTCTTTGCGTTACTTATTATAAAAATCAGCAGACAGTAAAGTTCCCATAGCCTAAGACCTCATCATCCAGGAAACCAGTCAGTCCAGAATTCTTAAAAAAATAGTTTCAAATCCCTGCCTATGAGATATCACATACTACTCTGGGACAAATAAGTAGATACTGGTGGCAAATTTAATAAAAAAACAAGTCCCTATGGAGTCACTGGCTTCAAAGACTAAAATAACATAATGAACACCATCATGTAAAATAATCTCATATGACTTCCTAACAAGCAAATGGTGCCATACCACGACACCTACATGGAATTTAAAAAAAAAAATATGTCTCTATTCCCAATACCTTCCTATGGGAAACTTACTAGATAAGACTTTTGAACATAACAACACAAGAATTGTTATCTTCAAATAAAGGCCTCCTCCTCCCCTTCAGCCTTGCCTCTCCATCTCCAAAATTGGTGTCTTTACCAATCTTATGTGTCACTTATTGTAAATAGCAGCAAATACTAAAGTTCCTATAGCCTAGGACCTCATAATTCGGAAATCCAGTCAGTACAGAATTCTTAAAAAAATAGTTTCAAACCCCTGGCTATCAGATATCACATACTACTCTGGTACCCAGAAGTAGAGACTGGTGACAAATTTACCAAAACCAAGTCCCTGTGGAGTCACTGGTTTCAAAGACTAAAAAAACACAGTGAACACCATCACTATAATTAAATCAGATGACTTCCTAACCAGCAAATGGCGCCATACTATGACACCTACACAGAATTTTGAAAAAAGCAGACCTCTTAATTCCCAATACCTTTTAAGGTTATTGGTCTGTGGTATTTCTCCAAAACAAACATGATACCATCTCAGACCACACCATTTTACCTTGAGAGAGAGGAGCAATAACGTAAGCATTACATATCTCTTTATTGCCCTGACCAAATCCAGCAAAAGGGACCTACCCTAAGTTATTCCACTTCACATGAAGCACCAATATCCAAGGAGGGCCCAGCAACTGAACCAAACAAACCACTTCTGACCAGACATCTACATTGGAAATTAGATGAACATAATGGAAATGACACAGTGATATGATAGCAATCTCACCATATTACCAATGTAACTATAATGATTTAAGGTGCGTCTAACTTCAATGTAACAGAATAACATATAAAATATAGTAAAAGAATCTAGATAAAATCTCCATGATTATACACAGCCAATCAAAATCAAATGAGAGTACAACATTAACATGAAATGTGTGCAAGTATAAAACAAAATTGAAAACTATACCAAAAAATCCCAACTTTTTTACAATAAACAGGAAAACACAGAATTAATTCACCCAGAAGTGTATACCCCTTTACAAGCACTTTTTTTTTTCCAAAATATATTGATTCTATAGTACAACACATGATAGCTACACATTGGAAAACGTACAAGGTCTGGATATCCTAAGTCTACACAATTTATCATCACACAAAAGCTCTCAAAATCTGCTTCAGTCCTGGTTCTTTATCTAAACCTATGGCACCACTACAGGCATTGGCTTTAAGCCCAATATACATATGAGTCTCCAACCATTTGTAAAACAGCTCTTGGTATATTAGGTGAGTAAATAATGCTACTTCTATTATATTTGTCAGATAGTGGGTACATGAAGAATTTGGAAAAAAAGATAGCGAGCTATGGGAAACTTACTAGATAAGACTTTTGAACATAACAACACAAGAATTGTTATCTTCAAATAAAGGCCTCCTCCTCCCCTTCAGCCTTTCCTCTCCATCTCCAAAATTGGTGTCTTTACCAATTCTTTGCGTTACTTATTATAAAAATCAGCAGACAGTAAAGTTCCCATAGCCTAAGACCTCATCATCCAGGAAACCAGTCAGTCCAGAATTCTTAAAAAAATAGTTTCAAATCCCTGCCTATGAGATATCACATACTACTCTGGGACAAATAAGTAGAGACTGGTGGCAAATTTAATCAAAAAACAAGTCCCTATGGAGTCACTGGCTTCAAAGACTAAAATAACATAATGAACACAATCATGGAAAATAAACTCATATGACTTCCTAACAAGCAAATGGTGCCATACCATGACACCTACATGGAATTTTGAAAAAAAAGTATGTCTCCATTCCCAATACCTTCCTATGGGAAACTTACTAGATAAGACTTTTGAACATAACAACACAAGAATTGTTATGTTCAAATAAAGGCCTCCTCCTCCCCTTCAGCCTTTCCTCTCCATCTCCAAAATTGGTGTCTTTACCAATCTTTTGTGTCACTTATTGTAAATAGCAGCAAATACTAAAGTTCCTATAGCCTAGGACCTCATAATGCGGAAATCCAGTCAGTACAGAATTCTTAAAAAAATAGTTTCAAACCCCTGGCTATCAGATATCACATACTACTCTGGTACACAGAAGTAGAGACTGGTGACAAATTTACCAAAACCAAGTCCCTGTGGAGTCACTGGTTTCAAAGACTAAAAAAACACAGTGAACACCATCACTAGAATCAAATCAGGTGACTTCCTAACCAGCAAATGGCGCCATACTATGACACCTACACAGAATTTTGAAAAAAGCAGACCTCTTTATTCCCAATACCTTTAAGGTTATTGGTCTGTGGTATTTCTACAAAACAAACCTGATACCATCTCAGACCACACAATTTTACCTTGAGAGAGAGGAGAAATAACATAAGCATTACATCTCTCTTTATTGCCCTGATCAAATCCAGCTAAAGGGACCTACCCTAAGTTATTCCACTTCACATGAAGCACCAATATCCAAGGAGGGCCCAGCAACTGAACCAAACAAACCACTTCTGACCAGACATCTGCTTTGGAAATTAGATGAACATAATGGAAATGACACAGTGATATGATAGCAATCTCACCATATTACCAATGTAACTATAATGATTTGAGGTACATCTAACTTCAATGTAACAGAATAACATATAAAATATAGTAAAAGAATCTAGATAAAATCTCCATGATTATACACAGCCAATCAAAATCAAATGAGAGTACAACATTATCATGAAATGTGTGCAAGTATAAAACAAAATTGAAAACGATACCAAAAAATCCCAACTTTTTTACAGTAAACAGGAAAACACAGAATTAATTCACCCAGAAGTGTATACCCCTTTACAAGCACTTTTTTTTTTTTACAAAATGTATTGATTCTATAGTACAACACATGATAGCTACGCATTGGAAAACGTACAAGGTCTGGATATCCTAAGTCTACACAATTTATCATCACACAAAAGCTCTCAAAATCTGCTTCAGTCCTGGTTCTTTATCTAAACCTATGGCACCACTACAGGCATTGGCTTTAAGCCCAATATACATATGAGTCTCCAACCAATTGTAAAACAGCTCTTGGTATATTAGGTGAGTAAATAATGCTACTTCTATTATATTTGTCAGATAGTGGGTACATGAAGAATTTGGAAAAAAAGATAGCGAGCTATGGGAAACTTACTAGATAAGACTTTTGAACATAACAACACAAGAATTGTTATCTTGAAATAAAGGCCTCCTCCTCCCCTTCAGCCTTTCCTCTCCATCTCCAAAATTGGTGTCTTTAACAATTCTTTGCCTTACTTATTATAAAAATCAGCAGACAGTAAAGTTCCCATAGCCTAAGACCTCATTATCCAGGAAACCAGTCAGTCCAGAATTCTTAAAAAAATAGTTTCAAATCCCTGCCTATGAGATATCACATACTACTCTGGGACAAATTAGTAGAGACTGGTGGTAAATTTAATCAAAAATCAAGTCCCTATGGAGTCACTGGCTTCAAAAACTAAAATAACATAATGAACACCATCATGTAAAATAAACTCATATGACTTCCTAACAAGCAAATGGTGCCATACCATGACACCTATATGGAATTTTGAAAAATAAATATGTCTCCATTCCCAATACCTTCCTATGGGAAACTTACTAGATAAGACTTTTGAACATAACAACAAAAGAATTGTTGTGTTCAAATAAAGGCCTCCTCCTCCCCTTCAGCCTTTCCTCTCCATCTCCAAAATTGGTGTCTTTACCAATCTTTTGTGTCACTTATTGTAAATAGCAGCAAATACTAAAGTTCCTATAGCCTAGGACCTCATAATCCGGAAATCCAGTCAGTACAGAATTCTTAAAAAAATAGTTTTAAACCCCTGGCTATCAGAAATCACATACTACTCTGGTACACAGAAGTAGAGACTGGCGACAAATTTACCAAAACCAAGTCCCTGTGGAGTCACTGGTTTCAAAGACTAAAAAAACACAGTGAACACCATCACTAAAATCAAATCAGATGACTTCCTAACCAGCAAATGGCGCCATACTATGACACCTACACAGAATTTTGAAAAAAGCAGACCTCTTTATTCCCAATACCTTTCAAGGTTATTGGTCTGTGGTATTTCTCCAAAACAAACATGATACCATCTCAGACCACACAATTTTACCTTGAGAGAGAGGAGCAATAACATAAGCATTACATCTCCTCTTTACTGCCCTGACCAAATCCATCTAAAGGGACCTACCCTAAGTTATTCCACTTCACATGAAGCACCAATATCCAAGGAGGGCCCAGCAACTGAACCAAACAAACCACTTCTGACCAGACATCTCCATTGGAAATTAGATGAACATAATGGAAATGACACAGTGATATGATAGCAATCTCACCATATTACCAATGTAACTATAATGATTTGAGGTACATCTAACTTCAATGTAACAGAATAACATATAAAATATAGTAAAATAATCTAGATAAAATCTCCATGATTATACACAGCCGATCAAAATCAAATGAGAGTACAACATTAACATGAAATGTGTGCAAGTATAAAACAAAATTGAAAACTATACCAAAAAATCCCAACTTTTTTACAGTAAACAGGAAAACACAGAATTAATTCACCCAGAAGTGTATAGCCCTTTACAAGCACTTTTTTTACAAAATGTATTGATTCTATAGTACAACACATGATAGCTATGCATTGGAAAACGTACATGGTCTGGATATCCTAAGTCTACACAATTTATCATAACACAAAAGCTCTCAAAATCTGCTTCAGTCCTGGTTCTTTATCTAAACCTATGGCACCACTACATGCATTGGCTTTAAGCCCAATATACATATGAGTCTCCAACCAATTGTAAAACAGCTCTTGGAATATTAGGTGAGTAAATAATGCTACTTCTATTATATTTGTCAGATAGTGGGTACATGAAGAATTTGGAAAAAAAGATAGCGAGCTATGGGAAACTTACTAGATAAGACTTTTGAACATAACAACACAAGAATTGTTATCTTCAAATAAAGGCCTCCTCCTCCCCTTCAGCCTTTCCTCTCCATCTCCAAAATTGGTGTCTTTACCAATTCTTTGCGTTACTTATTATAAAAATCAGCAGACAGTAAAGTTCCCATAGCCTAAGACCTCATCATCCAGGAAACCAGTCAGTCCAGAATTCTTAAAAAAATAGTTTCAAATCCCTGCCTATGAGATATCACATACTACTCTGGGACAAATAAGTAGAGACTGGTGGCAAATTTAATCAAAAAACAAGTCCCTATGGAGTCACTGGCTTCAAAGACTAAAATAACATACTGAACACCATCATGTAAAATAAACTCATATGACTTCCTAACAAGCAAATGGTGCCATACCACGACACCTACATGGAATTTTGAAAAAAAAATTATGTCTCTATTTCCAATACCTTCCTATGGGAAACTTACTAGATAAGACTTTTGAACATAACAACACAAGAATTGTTATCTTCAAATAAAGGCCTCCTCTTCCCCTTCAGCCTTGCCTCTCCATCTCCAAAATTGGTGTCTTTACCAATCTTATGTGTCACTTATTGTAAATAGCAGCAAATACTAAAGTTCCTATAGCCTAGGACCTCATAATCCGGAAATCCAGTCAGTACAGAATTCATAAAAAAATAGTTTCAAACCCCTGGCTATCAGATATCACATACTACTCTGGTACATAGAAGTAGAGACTGGTGACAAATTTACCAAAATCAAGTCCCTGTGGAGTCACTGGTTTCAAAGACTAAAAAAACACAGTGAACACCATCACTAAAATCAAATCAGATGACTTCCTAACCAGCAAATGGCGCCATACTATGACACCTACACAGAATTTTTAAAAAAGCAGACCTCTTTATTTCCAATACCTTTCAAGGTTATTGGTCTGTGGTATTTCTCCAAAACAAACATGATACCATCTCAGACCACACAATTTTACCTTGAGAGAGAGGAGCAATAACATAAGCATTACATCTCTCTTTATTGCACTGACCAAATCCAGCTAAAGGGACCTACCCTAAGTTATTCCACTTCACATGAAGCACCAATATCCAAGGAGGGCCCAGCAACTGAACCAAACAAACCACTTCTGACCAGACATCTCCATTGGAAATTAGATAAACATAATGGAAATGACACAGTGATATGATAGCAATCTCACCATATTAGCAATGTAACTATAATGATTTGAGGCACATCTAACTTCAATGTAACAGAATAACATATAAAATATAGTAAAAGAATCTAGATAAAATCTCCATGATTATACACAGCCAATCAAAATCAAATGAGAGTACAACATTAACATGAAATGTGTGTAAGTATAAAACAAAATTTAAAACTATACCAAAAAATCCCAACTTTTTTACATTAAACTGGAAAACACAGAATTAATTCACCCAGAAGTGTATACCCCTTTACAAGCACTTTTTTTTACAAAATGTATTGATTCTATAGTACAACACATGATAGCTAGGCATTGGAAAACGTACAAGGTCTGGATATCCTAAGTCTACACAATTTATCATCACACAAAAGCTCTCAAAATCTGCTTCAGTCCTGGTTCTTTATCTAAACCTATGGCACCACTACAGGCATTGGCTTTAAGTCCAATATACATATGAGTATCCAACCATTTGTAAAACAGCTCTTGGTATATTAGGTGAGTAAATAATGCTACTTCAATTATATTTGTCAGATAGTGGGTACATGAAGAATTTGGAAAAAAAGATAGCGAGCTATGGGAAACTTACTACATAAGACTTTTGAACATAACAACACAAGAATTGTTATCTTCAAATAAAGGCCTCCTCCTCCCCTTCAGCCTTTCCTCTCCATCTCCAAAATTGGTGTCTTTACCAATTCTTTGCGTTACTTATTATAAAAATCAGCAGACAGTAAAGTTCCCATAGCCTAAGACCTCATCATCCAGGAAACCAGTCAGTCCAGAATTCTTAAAAAAATAGTTTCAAATCCCTGCCTATGAGATATCACATACTACTCTGGGACAAATAAGTAGAGACTGGTGGCAAATTTAATAAAAAAACAAGTCCCTATGGAGTCACTGGCTTCAAAGACTAAAATAACATAATAAACACCATCATGTAAAATAAACTCATATGACTTCCTAACAAGCAAATGGTGCCATACCACGACACCTACATGGAATTTTGAAAAAAAAATATGTCTCTATTCCCAATATCTTCCTATGGGAAACTTACTAGATAAGACTTTTGAACATAACAACACAAGAATTGTTATCTTCAAATAAAGGCCTCCTCCTCCCCTTCAGCCTTGCCTCTCCATCTCCAAAATTGGTGTCTTTACCAATCTTATGTGTCACTTATTGTAAATAGCAGCAAATACTAAAGTTCCTATAGCCTAGGACCTCATAATCCGGAAATCCAGTCAGTACAGAATTCTTAAAAAAATAGTTTCAAAGCCCTGGCTATCAGATATCACATACTACTCTGGTACACAGAAGTAGAGACTGGTGACAAATTTACCAAAACCAAGTCCCTGTGGAGTCACTGGTTTCAAAGACTAAAAAAACACAGTGAACACCATCACTAAAATCAAATCAGATGACTTCCTAACCAGCAAATGGCGCCATACTATGACACCTACACAGAATTTTGAAAAAAGCAGACCTCTTTATTCCCAATACCTTTCAAGGTTATTGGTCTGTGGTATTTCTCCAAAACAAACATGATACCATTTCAGACCACACAATTTTACCTTGAGAGAGAGGAGCAATAACATAAGCATTACATCTCTCTTTATTGCCCTGATCAAATCCAGCTAAATGGACCTACCCTAAGTTATTCCACTTCACATGAAGCACCAATATCCAAGGAGGGCCCAGCAACTGAACCAAACAAACCACTTCTGACCAGACATCTCCATTGGAAATTAGATGAACATAATGGAAATGACACAGTGATATGATAGCAATCTCACCATATTACCAATGTAACTATAATGATTTGAGGTACATCTAACTTCAATGTAACAGAATAACATATAAAATATAGTAAAAGAATCTAGATAAAATCTCCATGATTATACACAGCCAATCAAAATCAAATGAGAGTAAAACATTAAAGGGAACCTGTCACCAGCATTTTAGCTATAAAGCCAGCAATACCTGGTGAAAGTGGGTGAAAAATCATTGTCATCTAAGCTATAAATATGTTCTAAGTAAGTTCTGTACCTTTAGTATTCCGTTTTTCAGTGGTCCCACGCCGTATGCAAATGAGCAGAAAGAGTCAAATCTTCATCTGAAAAGAGTCCGATTTTCATTCCTCCAGAGTCTCAGAGTGGACTCCACCTCCTTCTTTTTGATTGACAGCTCCTTAGCCAGTCAGGGCCGGACAGGTGCCGGCGGAGGGCGGGGTTAAGAAGCTGCGTCCCACAGGGAAAACGAATTACCATAAAAGGCGAGAAGAGTTTAAACGACTACATTTACCGACAGAGGAGGACTTCAGGAAAGAAGAGAACAGGAATGAACTCTGGACAGCTGCGGCTATTGAGGGGTCAGGCGAGTTTGACAGGTAAGATGTTGATGACAGGAACCCTTTAACATGAAATGTGTGCAAGTATAAAACAAAATTTAAAACTATACCAAAAAATCCCAACTTTTTTACAGTAAACAGGAAAACACAGAATTAATTTACCCAGAAGTGTATACCCCTTTACAAGCACTTTTTTTTTACAAAATGTATTGATTCTATAGTACAACACATGATAGCTACGCATTGGAAAACGTACAAGGTCTGGATATCCTAAGTCTACACAATTTATCATCATACAAAAGCTCTCAAAATCTGCTTCAGTCCTGGTTCTTTATCTATACCTATGGCACCACTACAGGCATTGGCTTTAAGCCCAATATACATATGAGTCTCCAACCATTTGTAAAACAGCTCTTAGAATATTAGGTGAATAAATAATGCTACTTCTATTATATTTGTTAGATAGTGGGTACATGAAGAATTTGGAAAAAAAGATAGCGAGCTATGGGAAACTTACTAGATAAGACTTTTGAACATAACAACACAAGAATTGTTATCTTCAAATAATGGCCTCCTCCTCCCCTTCAGCCTTTCCTCTCCATCTCCAAAATTGGTGTCTTTACCAATTCTTTGCGTTACTTATTATAAAAATCAGCAGACAGTAGAGTTCCCATAGCCTAAGACCTCATCATCCAGGAAACCAGTCAGTGCAGAATTCTTAAAAAAATCGTTTCAAATCCCTGCCTATGAGATATCACATACTACTCTGGGACAAATAAGTAGAGACTGGTGGCAAATTTAATCAAAAAACAAGTCCCTATGGAGTCACTGGCTTCAAAGACTAAAATAACATAATGAACACCATCATGTAAAATAAACTCATATGACTTCCTAACAAGCAAATGGTGCCATACCACGACACCTACATGGAATTTTGAAAAAAAAATATGTCTCTATTCCCAATACCTTCCTATGGGAAACTTACTAGATAAGACTTTTGAACATAACAACACAAGAATTGTTATCTTCAAATAAAGGCCACCTCCTCCCCTTCAGCCTTGCCTCTCCATCTCCAAAATTGGTGTCTTTACCAATCTTATGTGTCACTTATTGTAAATAGCAGCAAATACTAAAGTTCCTATAGCCTAGGACCTCATAATACGGAAATCCAGTCAGTACATAATTCTTAAATAAATAGTTTCAAACCCCTGGCTATCAGATATCACATACTACTCTGGTTACACAGAAGTAGAGACTGGTGACAAATTTACCAAAACCAAGTCCCTGTGGAGTCACTGGTTTCAAAGACTAAAAAAACACAGTGAACATCATCACTAAAATCAAATCAGATGACTTCCTAACCAGCAAATGGCGCCATACTATGACACCTACACAGAATTTTGAAAAAAGCAGACCTCTTTATTCCCAATACCTTTAAAGGTTATTGGTCTGTGGTATTTCTCCAAAACAAACATGATACCATCTCAGATCACACAATTTTACCTTGAGAGAGAGGAGCAATAACATAAGCATTACATCTCTCTTTATTGCCCTGACCAAATCCAGCTAAAGGGACCTACCCTAAGTTATTCCACTTCACATGAAGCACCAATATCCAAGGAGGGCCCAGCAACTGAACCAAACAAAGCACTTCTGACCAGACATCTCCATTGGAAATTAGATGAACATAATGGAAATGACACAGTGATATGATAGCAATCTCACCATATTGCCAATGTAACTATAATGATTTGAGGTACATCTAACTTCAATGTAACAGAATAACATTTAAAATATAGTAAAATAATCTAGATAAAATCTCCATGATTATACACAGCCAATCAAAATCAAATGAGAGTACAACATTAACATGAAATGTGTGCAAGTATAAAACAAAATTGAAAACTATACCAAAAAATCCCAACTTTTTTACAGTAAACAGGAAAACACAGAATTAATTCACGCAGAAGTGTATACCCCTTTACAAGCACTTTTTTTTTACAAAATGTATTGATTCTATAGTACAACACATGATAGCTACGCATTGGAAAACGTACAAGGTCTGGATATCCTAAGTCTACACAATTTATCATCACACAAAAGCTCTCAAAATCTGCTTCAGTCCTGGTTCTTTATCTAAACCTATGGCACCACTACAGGCATTGGCTTTAAGCCCAATATACATATGAGTCTCCAACCATTTGTAAAACAGCTCTTGGTATATTAGGTGAGTAAATAATGCTACTTCTATTATATTTGTCAGATAGTGGGTACATGAAGAATTTGGAAAAAAAGATAGCGAGCTATGGGAAACTTACTAGATAAGACTTTTGAACATAACAACACAAGAATTGTTATCTTCAAATAAAGGCCTCCTCCTCCCCTTCAGCCTTTCCTCTCCATCTCCAAAATTGGTGTCTTTACCAATTCTTTGCGTTACTTATTATAAAAATCAGCAGACAGTAAAGTTCCCATAGCCTAAGACCTCACCATCCAGGAAACCAGTCAGTCCAGAATTCTTAAAAAAATAGATTCAAATCCCTGCCTATGAGATATCACATACTACTCTGGGACAAATAAGTAGAGACTGGTGGCAAATTTAATCAAAAAACAAGTCCCTATGGAGTCACTGGCTTCAAAGACTAAAATAACATAATGAACACCATCATGTAAAATAAACTCATATGACTTCCTAACAAGCAAATGGTGCCATACCACGACACCTACATGGAATTTTGAAAAAAAGAAATGTCTCTATTCCCAATACCTTCCTATGGGAAACTTACTAGATAGGACTTTTGAACATAACAACACAAGAATTGTTATGTTCAAATAAAGGCCTCCTCCTCCCCTTCAGCCTTGCCTCTCCATCTCCAAAATTTGTGTCTTTATCAATCTTTTTTGTCACTTATTGTAAATAGCAGCAAATACTAAAGTTCCTATAGCCTAGGACCTCATAATCCGGAAATCCAGTCAGTACAGAATTCTTAAAAAAATAGTTTCAAAGCCCTGGCTATCAGATATCACATACTACTCTGGTACACAGAAGTAGAGACTGGTGACAAATTTACCAAAACCAAGTCCCTGTGGAGTCACTGGTTTCAAAGACTAAAAAAACACAGTGAACACCATCACTAAAATCAAATCAGATGACTTCCTAACCAGCAAATGGCGCCATACTATGACACCTACACAGAATTTTGAAAAAAGCAGACCTCTTTATTCCCAATACCTTTCAAGGTTATTGGTCTGTGGTATTTCTCCAAAACAAACCTGATACCATCTCAGACCACACAATTTTACCTTGAAAGAGAGGAGCAATAACATAAGCATTACATCTCTCTTTATTTCCCTCATCAAATCCAGCTAAAGGGACCTACCCAAAGTTATTCCACTTCACATGAAGCACCAATATCCAAGGAGGGCCCAGCAACTGAACCAAACAAACCACTTCTGACCAGACATCTCCATTGGAAATTAGATGAACATAATGGAAATGACACAGTGATATGATAGCAATCTCACCATATTACCAATGTAACTATAATGATTTGAGGTACATCTAACTTCAATGTAACAGAATAACATATAAAATATAGTAAAATAATCTAGATAAAATCTCCATGATTATACACAGCCAATCAAAATCAAATGAGAGTACAACATTAACATGAAATGTGTGCAAGTATAAAACAAAATTGAAAACTATACCAAAAAATCCCAACTTTTTTACAATAAACAGGAAAACACAGAATTAATTCACCCAGAAGTGTATACCCCTTTACAAGCACTTTTTTTTCCCAAAATGTATTGATTCTATAGTACAAAACATGATAGCTACGCATTGGAAAACGTACAAGGTCTGGATATCCTAAGTCTACACAATTTATCATTACACAAAAGCTCTCAAAATCTGCTTCAGTCCTGGTTCTTTATCTAAACCTATGGCACCACTACAGGCATTGGCTTTAAGCCCAATATACATATGAGTCTCCAACCATTTGTAAAACAGCTCTTGGAATATTAGGTGAGTAAATAATGCTACTTCAATTAAATTTGTCAGATAGTGGGTACATGAAGAATTTGGAAAAAAAGATAGCG
Organism: Rhinoderma darwinii; assembly: GCF_050947455.1. NCBI lineage: Eukaryota > Metazoa > Chordata > Amphibia > Anura > Rhinodermatidae > Rhinoderma > Rhinoderma darwinii. The sequence continues at coordinate 266,124 of NW_027461715.1, forward strand.
AGCTATGGGAAACTTACTAGATAAGACTTTTGAACATAACAACACAAGAATTGTTATCTTCAAATAAAGGCCTCCTCCTCCCCTTCAGCCTTTCCTCTTCATCTCCAAAATTGGTGTCTTTACCAATTCTTTGCGTTACTTATTTTAAAAATCAGCAGACAGTAAAGTTCCCATAGCCTAAGACCTCATCATCCAGGAAACCAGTCAGTCCAGAATTCTTAAAAAAATAGTTTCAAATCCCTGCCTATGAGATATCACATACTACTCTGGGACAAATAAGTAGAGACTGGTGGCAAATTTAATAAAAAAACAAGTCCCTATGGAGTCACTGGCTTCAAAGACTAAAATAACATAATAAACACCATCATGTAAAATAAACTCATATGACTTCCTAACAAGCAAATGGTGCCATACCACGACACCTACATGGAATTTTGAAAAAAAAATATGTCTCTATTCCCAATATCTTCCTATGGGAAACTTACTAGATAAGACTTTTGAACATAACAACACAAGAATTGTTATCTTCAAATAAAGGCCTCCTCCTCCCCTTCAGCCTTGCCTCTCCATCTCCAAAATTGGTGTCTTTACCAATCTTATGTGTCACTTATTGTAAATAGCAGCAAATACTAAAGTTCCTATAGCCTAGGACCTCATAATCCGGAAATCCAGTCAGTACAGAATTCTTAAAAAAATAGTTTCAAAGCCCTGGCTATCAGATATCACATACTACTCTGGTACACAGAAGTAGAGACTGGTGACAAATTTACCAAAACCAAGTCCCTGTGGAGTCACTGGTTTCAAAGACTAAAAAAACACAGTGAACACCATCACTAAAATCAAATCAGATGACTTCCTAACCAGCAAATGGCGCCATACTATGACACCTACACAGAATTTTGAAAAAAGCAGACCTCTTTATTCCCAATACCTTTCAAGGTTATTGGTCTGTGGTATTTCTCCAAAACAAACATGATACCATTTCAGACCACACAATTTTACCTTGAGAGAGAGGAGCAATAACATAAGCATTACATCTCTCTTTATTGCCCTGATCAAATCCAGCTAAATGGACCTACCCTAAGTTATTCCACTTCACATGAAGCACCAATATCCAAGGAGGGCCCAGCAACTGAACCAAACAAACCACTTCTGACCAGACATCTCCATTGGAAATTAGATGAACATAATGGAAATGACACAGTGACATGATAGCAATCTCACCATATTACCAATGTAACTATAATGATTTGAGGTACAGCTAACTTCAATGTAACAGAATAACATATAAAATATAGTAAAAGAATCTAGATAAAATCTCCATGATTATACACAGCCAATCAAAATCAAATGAGAGTAAAACATTAAAGGGAACCTGTCACCAGCATTTTAGCTATAAAGCCAGCAATACCTGGTGAAAGTGGGTGAAAAATCATTGTCATCTAAGCTATAAATATGTTCTAAGTAAGTTCTGTACCTTTAGTATTCCGTTTTTCAGTGGTCCCACGCCGTATGCAAATGAGCAGAAAGAGTCAAATCTTCATCTGAAAAGAGTCCGATTTTCATTCCTCCAGAGTCTCAGAGTGGACTCCACCTCCTTCTTTTTGATTGATAGCTCCTTAGCCAGTCAGGGCCGGACAGGTGCCGGCGGAGGGCGGGGTTAAGAAGCTGCGTCCCACAGGGAAAACGAATTACCATAAAAGGCGAGAAGAGTTTAAACGACTACATTTACCGACAGAGGAGGACTTCAGGAAAGAAGAGAACAGGAATGAACTCTGGACAGCTGCGGCTATTGAGGGGTCAGGCGAGTTTGACAGGTAAGATGTTGATGACAGGAACCCTTTAACATGAAATGTGTGCAAGTATAAAACAAAATTTAAAACTATACCAAAAAATCCCAACTTTTTTACAGTAAACAGGAAAACACAGAATTAATTTACCCAGAAGTGTATACCCCTTTACAAGCACTTTTTTTTTACAAAATGTATTGATTCTATAGTACAACACATGATAGCTACGCATTGGAAAACGTACAAGGTCTGGATATCCTAAGTCTACACAATTTATCATCATACAAAAGCTCTCAAAATCTGCTTCAGTCCTGGTTCTTTATCTATACCTATGGCACCACTACAGGCATTGGCTTTAAGCCCAATATACATATGAGTCTCCAACCATTTGTAAAACAGCTCTTAGAATATTAGGTGAATAAATAATGCTACTTCTATTATATTTGTTAGATAGTGGGTACATGAAGAATTTGGAAAAAAAGATAGCGAGCTATGGGAAACTTACTAGATAAGACTTTTGAACATAACAACACAAGAATTGTTATCTTCAAATAATGGCCTCCTCCTCCCCTTCAGCCTTTCCTCTCCATCTCCAAAATTGGTGTCTTTACCAATTCTTTGCGTTACTTATTATAAAAATCAGCAGACAGTAGAGTTCCCATAGCCTAAGACCTCATCATCCAGGAAACCAGTCAGTGCAGAATTCTTAAAAAAATCGTTTCAAATCCCTGCCTATGAGATATCACATACTACTCTGGGACAAATAAGTAGAGACTGGTGGCAAATTTAATCAAAAAACAAGTCCCTATGGAGTCACTGGCTTCAAAGACTAAAATAACATAATGAACACCATCATGTAAAATAAACTCATATGACTTCCTAACAAGCAAATGGTGCCATACCACAACACCTACATGGAATTTTGAAAAAAAAATATGTCTCTATTCCCAATACCTTCCTATGGGAAACTTACTAGATAAGACTTTTGAACATAACAACACAAGAATTGTTATCTTCAAATAAAGGCCACCTCCTCCCCTTCAGCCTTGCCTCTCCATCTCCAAAATTGGTGTCTTTACCAATCTTATGTGTCACTTATTGTAAATAGCAGCAAATACTAAAGTTCCTATAGCCTAGGACCTCATAATACGGAAATCCAGTCAGTACATAATTCTTAAATAAATAGTTTCAAACCCCTGGCTATCAGATATCACATACTACTCTGGTTACACAGAAGTAGAGACTGGTGACAAATTTACCAAAACCAAGTCCCTGTGGAGTCACTGGTTTCAAAGACTAAAAAAACACAGTGAACATCATCACTAAAATCAAATCAGATGACTTCCTAACCAGCAAATGGCGCCATACTATGACACCTACACAGAATTTTGAAAAAAGCAGACCTCTTTATTCCCAATACCTTTAAAGGTTATTGGTCTGTGGTATTTCTCCAAAACAAACATGATACCATCTCAGATCACACAATTTTACCTTGAGAGAGAGGAGCAATAACATAAGCATTACATCTCTCTTTATTGCCCTGACCAAATCCAGCTAAAGGGACCTACCCTAAGTTATTCCACTTCACATGAAGCACCAATATCCAAGGAGGGCCCAGCAACTGAACCAAACAAAGCACTTCTGACCAGACATCTCCATTGGAAATTAGATGAACATAATGGAAATGACACAGTGATATGATAGCAATCTCACCATATTGCCAATGTAACTATAATGATTTGAGGTACATCTAACTTCAATGTAACAGAATAACATTTAAAATATAGTAAAATAATCTAGATAAAATCTCCATGATTATACACAGCCAATCAAAATCAAATGAGAGTACAACATTAACATGAAATGTGTGCAAGTATAAAACAAAATTGAAAACTATACCAAAAAATCCCAACTTTTTTACAGTAAACAGGAAAACACAGAATTAATTCACGCAGAAGTGTATACCCCTTTACAAGCACTTTTTTTTTACAAAATGTATTGATTCTATAGTACAACACATGATAGCTACGCATTGGAAAACGTACAAGGTCTGGATATCCTAAGTCTACACAATTTATCATCACACAAAAGCTCTCAAAATCTGCTTCAGTCCTGGTTCTTTATCTAAACCTATGGCACCACTACAGGCATTGGCTTTAAGCCCAATATACATATGAGTCTCCAACCATTTGTAAAACAGCTCTTGGTATATTAGGTGAGTAAATAATGCTACTTCTATTATATTTGTCAGATAGTGGGTACATGAAGAATTTGGAAAAAAAGATAGCGAGCTATGGGAAACTTACTAGATAAGACTTTTGAACATAACAACACAAGAATTGTTATCTTCAAATAAAGGCCTCCTCCTCCCCTTCAGCCTTTCCTCTCCATCTCCAAAATTGGTGTCTTTACCAATTCTTTGCGTTACTTATTATAAAAATCAGCAGACAGTAAAGTTCCCATAGCCTAAGACCTCACCATCCAGGAAACCAGTCAGTCCAGAATTCTTAAAAAAATAGATTCAAATCCCTGCCTATGAGATATCACATACTACTCTGGGACAAATAAGTAGAGACTGGTGGCAAATTTAATCAAAAAACAAGTCCCTATGGAGTCACTGGCTTCAAAGACTAAAATAACATAATGAACACCATCATGTAAAATAAACTCATATGACTTCCTAACAAGCAAATGGTGCCATACCACGACACCTACATGGAATTTTGAAAAAAAAAAATGTCTCTATTCCCAATACCTTCCTATGGGAAACTTACTAGATAGGACTTTTGAACATAACAACACAAGAATTGTTATGTTCAAATAAAGGCCTCCTCCTCCCCTTCAGCCTTGCCTCTCCATCTCCAAAATTTGTGTCTTTATCAATCTTTTTTGTCACTTATTGTAAATAGCAGCAAATACTAAAGTTCCTATAGCCTAGGACCTCATAATCCGGAAATCCAGTCAGTACAGAATTCTTAAAAAAATAGTTTCAAAGCCCTGGCTATCAGATATCACATACTACTCTGGTACACAGAAGTAGAGACTGGTGACAAATTTACCAAAACCAAGTCCCTGTGGAGTCACTGGTTTCAAAGACTAAAAAAACACAGTGAACACCATCACTAAAATCAAATCAGATGACTTCCTAACCAGCAAATGGCGCCATACTATGACACCTACACAGAATTTTGAAAAAAGCAGACCTCTTTATTCCCAATACCTTTCAAGGTTATTGGTCTGTGGTATTTCTCCAAAACAAACCTGATACCATCTCAGACCACACAATTTTACCTTGAAAGAGAGGAGCAATAACATAAGCATTACATCTCTCTTTATTTCCCTCATCAAATCCAGCTAAAGGGACCTACCCAAAGTTATTCCACTTCACATGAAGCACCAATATCCAAGGAGGGCCCAGCAACTGAACCAAACAAACCACTTCTGACCAGACATCTGCATTGGAAATTAGATGAACATAATGGAAATGACACAGTGATATGATAGCAATCTCACCATATTACCAATGTAACTATAATGATTTGAGGTACATCTAACTTCAATGTAACAGAATAACATATAAAATATAGTAAAATAATCTAGATAAAATCTCCATGATTATACACAGCCAATCAAAATCAAATGAGAGTACAACATTAACATGAAATGTGTGCAAGTATAAAACAAAATTGAAAACTATACCAAAAAATCCCAACTTTTTTACAATAAACAGGAAAACACAGAATTAATTCACCCAGAAGTGTATACCCCTTTACAAGCACTTTTTTTTCCCAAAATGTATTGATTCTATAGTACAAAACATGATAGCTACGCATTGGAAAACGTACAAGGTCTGGATATCCTAAGTCTACACAATTTATCATTACACAAAAGCTCTCAAAATCTGCTTCAGTCCTGGTTCTTTATCTAAACCTATGGCACCACTACAGGCATTGGCTTTAAGCCCAATATACATATGAGTCTCCAACCATTTGTAAAACAGCTCTTGGAATATTAGGTGAGTAAATAATGCTACTTCAATTAAATTTGTCAGATAGTGGGTACATGAAGAATTTGGAAAAAAAGATAGCGAGCTATGGGAAACTTACTAGATAAGACTTTTGAACATAACAACACAAGAATTGTTATCTTCAAATAAAGGCCTCCTCCTCCCCTTCAGCCTTTCCTCTTCATCTCCAAAATTGGTGTCTTTACCAATTCTTTGCGTTACTTATTTTAAAAATCAGCAGACAGTAAAGTTCCCATAGCCTAAGACCTCACCATCCAGGAAACCAGTCAGTCCAGAATTCTTAAAAAAATAGTTTCAAATCCCTGCCTATGAGATATCACATACTACTCTGGGACAAATAAGTAGAGACTGGTGGCAAATTTAATCAAAAAACAAGTCCCTATGGAGTCACTGGCTTCAAAGACTAAAATAACATAATGAACACCATCATGTAAAATAAACTCATATGACTTCCTAACAAGCAAATGGTGCCATACCACGACACCTACATGGAATTTTGAAAAAAAAATATGTCTCTATTCCCAATACCTTCGTATGGGAAACTTACTAGATAAGACTTTTGAACATAACAACACAAGAATTGTTATCTTCAAATAAAGGCCTCCTCCTCCCCTTCAGCCTTGCCTCTCCATCTCCAAAATTGGTGTCTTTACCAATCTTATGAGTCACTTATTGTAAATAGCAGCAAATACTAAAGTTCCTATAGCCTAGGACCTCATAATCCGGAAATCCAGTCAGTACAGAATTCTTAAAAAAATAATTTCAAACCCCTGGCTATCAGATATCACATACTACTCTGGTACACAGAAGTAGAGACTGGTGACAAATTTACCAAAACCAAGTCCCTGTGGAGTCACTAGTTTCAAAGACTAAAAAAAAAACAGTGAACACCATCACTAAAATAAAATCAGATGACTTCCTAACCAGCAAATCGCGCCATACTATGACACCTACACAGAATTTTGAAAAAAGCAGACCTCTTTATTCCCAATACCTTTTAAGGTTATTGGTCTGTGGTATTTCTCCAAAACAAACATGATACCATCTCAGACCACACAATTTTACCTTGAGAGAGAGGAGCAATAACATAAGCATTACATCTCTCTTTATTGCCTTGACCAAATCCAGCAAAAGGGACCTACCCTAAGTTATTCCACTTCACATGAAGCACCAATATCCAAGGAGGGCCCAGCAACTGAACCAAACAAACCACTTCTGACCAGACATCTCCATTGGAAATTAGATGAACATAATGGAAATGACACAGTGATATGATAGCAATCTCACCATATTACCAATGTAACTACTATGATTTGAGGTACATCTAACTTCAATGTAACAGAATAACGTATAAAATATAGTAAAATAATCTAGATAAAATCTGCATGATTATACACAGCCAATCAAAATCAAATGAGAGTACAACATTAACATGAAATGTGTGCAAGTATAAAACAAAATTGAAAACTATACCAAAAAATCCCAACTTTTTTACAGTAAACAGGAAAACACAGAATTAATTCACCCAGAAGTGTATACCCCTTTACAAGCACTTTTTTTTTACAAAATGTATTGATTCTATAGTACAACACATGATAGCTATGCATTGGAAAACGTACAAGGTCTGGATATCCTAAGTCTACACAATTTATCATCACACAAAAGCTCTCAAAATCTGCTTCAGTCCTGGTTCTTTATCTAAACCTATGGCACCACTACAGGCATTGGCTATAAGCCCAATATACATATGAGTCTCCAACCATTTGTAAAAAAGCTCTTGGTATATTAGGTGAGTAAATAATGCTACTTCAATTATATTTGTCAGATAGTGGGTACATGAAGAATTTGGAAAAAAAGATAGCGAGCTATGGGAAACTTACTAGATAAGACTTTTGAACATAACAGCACAAGAATTGTTATCTTCAAATAAAGGCCTCCTCCTCCCCTTCAGCCTTTCCTCTCCATCTCCAAAATTGGTGTCTTTACCAATTCTTTGCGTTACTTATTATAAAAATCAGCAGACAGTAAAGTTTCCATAGCCTAAGACCTCATCATCCAGGAAACCAGTCAGTCCAGAATTCTTAAAAAAATAGTTTCAAATCCCTGCCTATGAGATATCACATACTACTCTGGGACAAATAAGTAGAGACTGGTGGCAAATTTAATAAAAAAACAAGTCCCTATGGAGTCACTGGCTTCAAAGACTAAAATAACATAATGAACAACATCATGTAAAATAAACTCATATGACTTCCTAACAAGCAAATGGTGCCATACCACGACACCTACATGGAATTTTGAAAAAAAAATATGTCTCTATTCCCAATACCTTCCTATGGGAAACTTACTAGATAAGACTTTTGAACATAACAACACAAGAATTGTTATCTTCAAATAAAGGCCTCCTCCTCCCCTTCAGCCTTGCCTCTCCATCTCCAAAATTGGTGTCTTTACCAATCTTATGTGTCACTTATTGTAAATAGCAGCAAATACTAAAGTTCCTATAGCCTAGGACCTCATAATCCGGAAATCCAGTCAGTACAGAATTCTTAAATAAATAGTTTCAAACCCCTGGCTATCAGATATCACATACTACTCTGGTACACAGAACTAGAGACTGGTGACAAATTTACCAAAACCAAGTCCCTGTGGAGTTACTAGTTTCAAAGACTAAAAAAAAAACAGTGAACACCATCACTAAAATAAAATCAGATGACTTCCTAACCAGCAAATGGCGCCATACTATGACACCTACACAGAATTTTGAAAAAAGCAGACCTCTTTATTCCCAATACCTTTTAAGGTTATTGGTCTGTGGTATTTCTCCAAAACAAACATGATACCATCTCAGACCACACAATTTTACCTTGAGAGAGAGGAGTAATAACATAAGCATTACATCTCTCTTTATTGCCTTGACCAAATCCAGCAAAAGGGACCTACCCTAAGTTATTCCACTTCACATGAAGCACCAATATCCAAGGAGGGCCCAGCAACTGAACCAAACAAACCACTTCTGACCAGACATCTCCATTGGAAATTAGATGAACATAATGGAAATGACACAGTGATATGATAGCAATCTCACCATATTACCAATGTAACTACTATGATTTGAGGTACATCTAACTTCAATGTAACAGAATAACATATAAAATATAGTAAAAGAATCTAGATAAAATTTCCATGATTTTACACAGCCAATCAAAATCAAATGAGAGTACAACATTAACATGAAATGTGTGCAAGTATAAAACAAAATTGAAAACTATACCAAAAAATTTCCAACTTTTTTACAATAAACAGGAAAACACAGAATTAATTCACCCAGAAGTGTATACCCCTTTACAAGCACTTTTTTTTACAAAATGTATTGATTCTATAGTACAACACATGATAGCTACGCATTGGAAAACGTACAAGGTCTGGATATCCTAAGTCTACACAATTTATCATCACACAAAAGCTCTCAAAATCTGCTTCAGTCCTGGTTCTTTATCTAAACCTATGGCACCACTACAGGCATTGGCTTTAAGCCCAATATACATATGAGTCTCCAACCATTTGTAAAACAGCTCTTGGAATATTAGGTGAGTAAATAATGCTACTTCTATTATATTTGTCAGATAGTGGGTACATGAAGAATTTGGAAAAAAAGATAGCGAGCTATGGGAAACTTACTAGATAAGACTTTTGAACATAACAACACAAGAATTGTTATCTTCAAATAAAGGCCTCCTCCTCCCCTTCAGCCTTTCCTCTCCATCTCCAAAATTGGTGTCTTTACCAATTCTTTGCGTTACTTATTATAAAAATCAGCAGACAGTAAAGTTCCCATAGCCTAAGACCTCATCATCCAGGAAACCAGTCAGTCCAGAATTCTTAAAAAAATAGTTTCAAATCCCTGCCTATAAGATATCACATACTACTCTGGGACAAATAAGTAGAGACTGGTGGCAAATTTAATAAAAAAACAAGTCCCTATGGAGTCACTGGCTTCAAAGACTAAAATAACATAATGAACAACATCATGTAAAATAAACTCATATGACTTCCTAACAAGCAAATGGTGCCATACCACGACACCTACATGGAATTTTGAAAAAAAAATATGTCTCTATTCCCAATACCTTCCTATGGGAAACTTACTAGATAAGACTTTTGAACATAACAACACAAGAATTGTTATCTTCAAATAAAGGCCTCCTCCTCCCCTTCAGCCTTGCCTCTCCATCTCCAAAATTGGTGTCTTTACCAATCTTATGTGTCACTTATTGTAAATAGCAGCAAATACTAAAGTTCCTATAGCCTAGGACCTCATAATCCGGAAATCCAGTCAGTACAGAATTCTTAAATAAATAGTTTCAAACCCCTGGCTATCAGATATCACATACTACTCTGGTACACAGAACTAGAGACTGGTGACAAATTTACCAAAACCAAGTCCCTGTGGAGTCACTGGTTTCAAAGACTAAAAAAACACAGTGAACACCATCACTAAAATCAAATCAGATGACTTCCTAACCAGCAAATGGCGCCATACTATGACACCTACACAGAATTTTTAATAAAGCAGACCTCTTTATTCCCAATACCATCCAAGGTTATTGGTCTGTGGTATTTCTCCAAAACAAACATGATACCATCTCAGACCACACAATTTTACCTTGAGAGAGAGGAGCAATAACATAAGCATTACATCTCTCTTTATTGCCCTGACCAAATCCAGCTAAAGGGACCTACCCTAAGTTAATCCACTTCACATGAAGCACCAATATCCAAGGAGGGCCCAGCAACTGAACCAAACAAACCACTTCTGACCAGACATCTCCATTGGAAATTAGATGAACATAATGGAAATGACACAGTGATATGATAGCAATCTCACCATATTACCAATGTAACTATAATGATTTGAGGTACATCTAACTTCAATGTAACAGAATAACGTATAAAATATAGTAAAATAATCTAGATAAAATCTCCATGATTATACACAGCCAATCAAAATCAAATGAGAGTACAACATTAACATGAAATGTGTGCAAGTATAAAACAAAATTGAAAACTATACCAAAAAATCCCAACTTTTTTACAGTAAACAGGAAAACACAGAATTAATTCACCCAGAAGTGTATACCCCTTTACAAGCACTTTTTTTTTACAAAATGTATCGATTCTATATTACAACACATTATAGCTATGCATTGGAAAACGTACAAGGTCTGGATATCCTAAGTCTACACAATTTATCATCACACAAAAGCTCTCAAAATCTGCTTCAGTCCTGGTTCTTTATCTATACCTATGGCCCCACTACAGGCATTGGCTTTAAGCCCAATATACATATGAGTCTCCAACCATTTGTAAAACAGCTCTTGGAATATTAGGTGAGTAAATAATGCTACTTCAATTATATTTGTCAGATAGTAAGTACATGAAGAATTTGGAAAAAAAGATAGCGAGCTATGGGAAACTTACTAGATAAGACTTTTGAACATAACAACACAAGAATTGTTATCTTCAAATAAAGGCCTCTTCCTCCCCTTCAGCCTTTCCTCTCCATCTCCAAAATTGGTGTCTTTACCAATTCTTTGCGTTACTTATTATAAAAATCAGCAGACAGTAAATTTCCCATAGCCTAAGACCTCATCATCCAGGAAACCAGTCATTCCAGAATTCTTAAAAAAATAGTTTCAAATCCCTGCCTATGAGATATCACATACTACTCTGGGACAAATAAGTAGAGACTGGTGGCAAATTTAATCAAAAAACAAGTCCCTGTGGAGTCACTGGCTTCAAAGACTAAAATAACATAATGAACACAATCATGTAAAATAAACTCATATGACTTCCTAACAAGCAAATGGTGCCATACCACGACACCTACATGGAATTTTGAAAAAAAAATATGTCTCTATTCCCAATACCTTCCTATGGGAAACTTACTAGATAAAACTTTTGAACATAACAACACAAGAATTGTTATCTTCAAATAAAGGCCTCCTCCTCCCCTTCAGCCTTGCCTCTCCATCTCCAAAATTGGTGTCTTTACCAATCTTATGTGTCACTTATTGTAAATAGCAGCAAATACTAAAGTTCCTATAGCCTAGGACCTCATAATCCGGAAATCCAGTCAGTACAGAATTCTTAAAAAAATAATTTCAAACCCCTGGCTATCAGATATCACATACTACTCTGGTACACAGAAGTAGAGACTGGTGACAAATTTACCAAAACCAAGTCCCTGTGGAGTCACTAGTTTCAAAGACTAAAAAAAAAACAGTGAACACCATCACTAAAATAAAATCAGATGACTTCCTAACCAGCAAATGGCGCCATACTATGACACCTACACAGAATTTTGAAAAAAGCAGACCTCTTTATTCCCAATACCTTTTAAGGTTATTGGTCTGTGGTATTTCTCCAAAACAAACATGATACCATCTCAGACCACACAATTTTACCTTGAGAGAGAGGAGCAATAACATAAGCATTACATCTCTCTTTATTGCCTTGACCAAATCCAGCAAAAGGGACCTACCCTAAGTTATTCCACTTCGCATGAAGCACCAATATCCAAGGAGGGCCCAGCAACTGAACCAAACAAACCACTTCTGACCAGACATCTCCATTGGAAATTAGATGAACATAATGGAAATGACACAGTGATATGATAGCAATCTCACCATATTACCAATGTAACTACTATGATTTGAGGTACATCTAACTTCAATGTAACAGAATAACATATAAAATATAGTAAAATAATCTAGATAAAATCTCCATGATTATACACAGCCAATCAAAATCAAATGAGAGTACAACATTAACATGAAATGTGTGCAAGTATAAAACAAAATTGAAAACTATACCAAAAAATCCCAACTTTTTTACAGTAAACAGGAAAACAGAATTAATTCACCCAGAAGTGTATACCCCTTTACAAGCACTTTTTTTTTACAAAATGTATCGATTCTATAGTACAACACATGATAGCTATGCATTGGAAAACGTACAAGGTCTGGATATCCTAAGTCTACACAATTTATCATCACACAAAAGCTCTCAAAATCTGCTTCAGTCCTGGTTCTTTATCTAAACCTATGGCCCCACTACAGGCATTGGCTTTAAGCCCAATATACATATGAGTCTCCAACCATTTGTAAAACAGCTCTTGGAATATTAGGTGAGTAAATAATGCTACTTCAATTATATTTGTCAGATAGTGGGTACATGAAGAATTTGGAAAAAAAGATAGCGAGCTATGGGAAACTTACTAGATAAGACTTTTGAACATAACAACACAAGAATTGTTATCTTCAAATAAAGGCCTCCTCCTCCCCTTCAGCCTTTCCTCTCCATCTCCAAAATTGGTGTCTTTACCAATTCTTTGCGTTACTTATTATAAAAATCAGCAGACAGTAAATTTCCCATAGCCTAAGACCTCATCATCCAGGAAACCAGTCATTCCAGAATTCTTAAAAAAATAGTTTCAAATCCCTGCCTATGAGATATCACATACTACTCTGGGACAAATAAGTAGAGACTGGTGGCAAATTTAATAAAAAAACAGTCCCTATGGAGTCACTGGCTTCAAAGACTAAAATAACATAATGAACACCATCATGTAAAATAAACTCATATGACTTCCTAACAAGCAAATGGTGCCATACCACGACACCTACATGGAATTTTGAAAAAAAAATATGTCTCTATTCCCAATACCTTCCTATGGGAAACTTACTAGATAAGACTTTTGAACATAACAACACAAGAATTGTTATCTTCAAATAAAGGCCTCCTCCTCCCCTTCAGCCTTGCCTCTCCATCTCCAAAATTGGTGTCTTTACCAATCTTATGTGTCACTTATTGTAAATAGCAGCAAATACTAAAGTTCCTATAGCCTAGGACCTGATAATCCGGAAATCCAGTCAGTACAGAATTCTTAAAAAAATAGTTTCAAACCCTTGGCTATCAGATATCACATACTACTCTGGTACACAGAAGTAGAGACTGGTGACAAATTTACCAAAACCAAGTCCCTGTGGAGTCACTGGTTTCAAAGACTAAAAAAAAACAGTGAACACCATCACTAAAATCAAATCAGATGACTTCCTAACCAGCAAATGGCGCCATACTATGACACCTACACAGAATTTTGAAAAAAGCAGACCTCTTTATTCCCAATACCTTTCAAGGTTATTGGTCTGTGGTATTTCTCAAAAACAAACATGATACCATCTCAGACCACACAATTTTACTTTGAGAGAGAGGAGCAATAACATAAGCATTACATCTCTCTTTATTGCCCTGACCAAATCCAGCTAAAGGGACCTACCCTAAGTTATTCCACTTCACATGAAGCACCAATATCCAAGGAGGTCCCAGCAACTGAACCAAACAAACCACTTCTGACCAGACATCTCCATTGGAAATTAGATGAACATAATGGAAATGACACAGTGATATGATAGCAATCTCACCATATTACCAATGTAACTATAATGATTTGAGGTACATCTAACTTCAATGTAACAGAATAACATATAAAATATAGTAAAATAATCTAGATAAAATCTCCATGATTATACACAGCCAATCAAAATCAAATGAGAGTACAACATTAACATGAAATGTGTGCAAGTATAAAACAAAATTGAAAACTATACCAAAAAATCCCAACTTTTTTACAGTAAACAGGAAAACACAGAATTAATTCACCCAGAAGTGTATACCCCTTTACAAGCACTTTTTTTTTACAAAATGTATCGATTCTATAGTACAACACATGATAGCTATGCATTGGAAAACGTACAAGGTCTGGATATCCTAAGTCTACACAATTTATCATCACACAAAAGCTCTCAAAATCTGCTTCAGTCCTGGTTCTTTATCTAAACCTATGGCACCACTACAGGCATTGGCTATAAGCCCAATATACATATGAGTCTCCAACCATTTGTAAAACAGCTCTTGGTATATTAGGTGAGTAAATAATGCTACTTCAATTATATTTGTCAGATAGTGGGTACATGAAGAATTTGGAAAAAAAGATAGCGAGCTATGGGAAACTTACTAGATAAGACTTTTGAACATAACAGCACAAGAATTGTTATCTTCAAATAAAGGCCTCCTCCTCCCCTTCAGCCTTTCCTCTCCATCTCCAAAATTGGTGTCTTTACCAATTCTTTGCGTTACTTATTATAAAAATCAGCAGACAGTAAAGTTCCCATAGCCTAAGACCTCATCATCCAGGAAACCAGTCAGTCCAGAATTCTTAAAAAAATAGTTTCAAATCCCTGCCTATGAGATATCACATACTACTCTGGGACAAATAAGTAGAGACTGGTGGCAAATTTAATCAAAAAACAAGTCCCTATGGAGTCACTGGCTTCAAAGACTAAAATAACATAATGAACACCATCATGTAAAATAAACTCATATGACTTCCTAACAAGCAAATGGTGCCATACCACGACACCTACATGGAATTTTGAAAAAAAAATATGTCTCTATTCCCAATACCTTCCTATGGGAAACTTACTAGATAAGACTTTTGAACATAACAACACAAGAATTGTTATCTTCAAATAAAGGCCTCCTCCTCCCCTTCAGCCTTGCCTCTCCATCTCCAAAATTGGTGTCTTTACCAATCTTATGTGTCACTTATTGTAAATAGCAGCAAATACTAAAGTTCCTATAGCCTAGGACCTGATAATCCGGAAATCCAGTCAGTACAGAATTCTTAAAAAAATAGTTTCAAACCCTTGGCTATCAGATATCACATACTACTCTGGTACACAGAAGTAGAGACTGGTGACAAATTTACCAAAACCAAGTCCCTGTGGAGTCACTGGTTTCAAAGACTAAAAAAAAACAGTGAACACCATCACTAAAATCAAATCAGATGACTTCCTAACCAGCAAATGGCGCCATACTATGACACCTACACAGAATTTTGAAAAAAGCAGACCTCTTTATTCCCAATACCTTTCAAGGTTATTGGTCTGTGGTATTTCTCAAAAACAAACATGATACCATCTCAGACCACACAATTTTACTTTGAGAGAGAGGAGCAATAACATAAGCATTACATCTCTCTTTATTGCCCTGACCAAATCCAGCAAAAGGGACCTACCCTAAGTTATTCCACTTCGCATGAAGCACCAATATCCAAGGAGGGCCCAGCAACTGAACCAAACAAACCACTTCTGACCAGACATCTCCATTGGAAATTAGATGAACATAATGGAAATGACACAGTGATATGATAGCAATCTCACCATATTACCAATGTAACTACTATGATTTGAGGTACATCTAACTTCAATGTAACAGAATAACATATAAAATATAGTAAAATAATCTAGATAAAATCTCCATGATTATACACAGCCAATCAAAATCAAATGAGAGTACAACATTAACATGAAATGTGTGCAAGTATAAAACAAAATTGAAAACTATACCAAAAAATCCCAACTTTTTTACAGTAAACAGGAAAACAGAATTAATTCACCCAGAAGTGTATACCCCTTTACAAGCACTTTTTTTTTACAAAATGTATCGATTCTATAGTACAACACATGATAGCTATGCATTGGAAAACGTACAAGGTCTGGATATCCTAAGTCTACACAATTTATCATCACACAAAAGCTCTCAAAATCTGCTTCAGTCCTGGTTCTTTATCTAAACCTATGGCCCCACTACAGGCATTGGCTTTAAGCCCAATATACATATGAGTCTCCAACCATTTGTAAAACAGCTCTTGGAATATTAGGTGAGTAAATAATGCTACTTCAATTATATTTGTCAGATAGTGGGTACATGAAGAATTTGGAAAAAAAGATAGCGAGCTATGGGAAACTTACTAGATAAGACTTTTGAACATAACAACACAAGAATTGTTATCTTCAAATAAAGGCCTCCTCCTCCCCTTCAGCCTTTCCTCTCCATCTCCAAAATTGGTGTCTTTACCAATTCTTTGCGTTACTTATTATAAAAATCAGCAGACAGTAAATTTCCCATAGCCTAAGACCTCATCATCCAGGAAACCAGTCATTCCAGAATTCTTAAAAAAATAGTTTCAAATCCCTGCCTATGAGATATCACATACTACTCTGGGACAAATAAGTAGAGACTGGTGGCAAATTTAATAAAAAAACAGTCCCTATGGAGTCACTGGCTTCAAAGACTAAAATAACATAATGAACACCATCATGTAAAATAAACTCATATGACTTCCTAACAAGCAAATGGTGCCATACCACGACACCTACATGGAATTTTGAAAAAAAAATATGTCTCTATTCCCAATACCTTCCTATGGGAAACTTACTAGATAAGACTTTTGAACATAACAACACAAGAATTGTTATCTTCAAATAAAGGCCTCCTCCTCCCCTTCAGCCTTGCCTCTCCATCTCCAAAATTGGTGTCTTTACCAATCTTATGTGTCACTTATTGTAAATAGCAGCAAATACTAAAGTTCCTATAGCCTAGGACCTGATAATCCGGAAATCCAGTCAGTACAGAATTCTTAAAAAAATAGTTTCAAACCCTTGGCTATCAGATATCACATACTACTCTGGTACACAGAAGTAGAGACTGGTGACAAATTTACCAAAACCAAGTCCCTGTGGAGTCACTGGTTTCAAAGACTAAAAAAAAACAGTGAACACCATCACTAAAATCAAATCAGATGACTTCCTAACCAGCAAATGGCGCCATACTATGACACCTACACAGAATTTTGAAAAAAGCAGACCTCTTTATTCCCAATACCTTTCAAGGTTATTGGTCTGTGGTATTTCTCAAAAACAAACATGATACCATCTCAGACCACACAATTTTACTTTGAGAGAGAGGAGCAATAACATAAGCATTACATCTCTCTTTATTGCCCTGACCAAATCCAGCTAAAGGGACCTACCCTAAGTTATTCCACTTCACATGAAGCACCAATATCCAAGGAGGTCCCAGCAACTGAACCAAACAAACCACTTCTGACCAGACATCTCCATTGGAAATTAGATGAACATAATGGAAATGACACAGTGATATGATAGCAATCTCACCATATTACCAATGTAACTATAATGATTTGAGGTACATCTAACTTCAATGTAACAGAATAACATATAAAATATAGTAAAATAATCTAGATAAAATCTCCATGATTATACACAGCCAATCAAAATCAAATGAGAGTACAACATTAACATGAAATGTGTGCAAGTATAAAACAAAATTGAAAACTATACCAAAAAATCCCAACTTTTTTACAGTAAACAGGAAAACACAGAATTAATTCACCCAGAAGTGTATACCCCTTTACAAGCACTTTTTTTTTACAAAATGTATCGATTCTATAGTACAACACATGATAGCTATGCATTGGAAAACGTACAAGGTCTGGATATCCTAAGTCTACACAATTTATCATCACACAAAAGCTCTCAAAATCTGCTTCAGTCCTGGTTCTTTATCTAAACCTATGGCACCACTACAGGCATTGGCTATAAGCCCAATATACATATGAGTCTCCAACCATTTGTAAAACAGCTCTTGGTATATTAGGTGAGTAAATAATGCTACTTCAATTATATTTGTCAGATAGTGGGTACATGAAGAATTTGGAAAAAAAGATAGCGAGCTATGGGAAACTTACTAGATAAGACTTTTGAACATAACAGCACAAGAATTGTTATCTTCAAATAAAGGCCTCCTCCTCCCCTTCAGCCTTTCCTCTCCATCTCCAAAATTGGTGTCTTTACCAATTCTTTGCGTTACTTATTATAAAAATCAGCAGACAGTAAAGTTCCCATAGCCTAAGACCTCATCATCCAGGAAACCAGTCAGTCCAGAATTCTTAAAAAAATAGTTTCAAATCCCTGCCTATGAGATATCACATACTACTCTGGGACAAATAAGTAGAGACTGGTGGCAAATTTAATCAAAAAACAAGTCCCTATGGAGTCACTGGCTTCAAAGACTAAAATAACATAATGAACACCATCATGTAAAATAAACTCATATGACTTCCTAACAAGCAAATGGTGCCATACCACGACACCTACATGGAATTTTGAAAAAAAAATACGTCTCTATTCCCAATACCTTCCTATGGGAAACTTACTAGATAAGACTTTTGAACATAACAACACAAGAATTGTTATCTTCAAATAAAGGCCTCCTCCTCCCCTTCAGCCTTGCCTCTCCATCTCCAAAATTGGTGTCTTTACCAATCTTATGTGTCACTTATTGTAAATAGCAGCAAATACTAAAGTTCCTATAGCCTAGGACCTCATAATCCGGAAATCCAGTCAGTACAGAATTCTTAAAAAAATAGTTTCAAACCCTTGGCTATCAGATATCACATACTACTCTGGTACACAGAAGTAGAGACTGGTGACAAATTTACCAAAACCAAGTCCCTGTGGAGTCACTGGTTTCAAAGACTAAAAAAAAACAGTGAACACCATCACTAAAATCAAATCAGATGACTTCCTAACCAGCAAATGGCGCCATACTATGACACCTACACAGAATTTTGAAAAAACCAGACCTCTTTATTCCCAATACCTATCAAGGTTATTGGTCTGTGGTATTTCTCAAAAACAAACATGATACCATCTCAGACCACACAATTTTACTTTGAGAGAAAGGAGCAATAACATAAGCATTACATCTCTCTTTATTGCCCTGACCAAATCCAGCAAAAGGGACCTACCCTAAGTAATTCCACATCACATGAAGCACCAATATCCAAGGAGGGCCCAGCAACTGAACCAAACAAACCACTTCTGACCAGACATCTCCATTGGAAATTAGATGAACATAATGGAAATGACACAGTGATATGATAGCAATCTCACCATATTACCAATGTAACTATAATGATTTGAGGTACATCTAACTTCAATGTAACAGAATAACATATAAAATATAGTAAAAGAATCTAGATAAAATCTCCATGATTATACACAGCCAATCAAAATCAAATGAGAGTACAACATTAACATGAAATGTGTGCAAGTATAAAACAAAATTGAAAACTATACCAAAAAATCCCAACTTTTTTACAGTAAACAGGAAAACAGAATTAATTCACCCAGAAGTGTATACCCCTTTACAAGCACTTTTTTTTTACAAAATGTATTGATTCTATAGTACAACACATGATAGCTATGCATTGGAAAATGTACAAGGTCTGGATATCCTAAGTCTACACAATTTATCATCACACAAAAGCTCTCAAAATCTGCTTCAGTCCTGGCTCTTTATCTAAACCTATGGCACCACTACAGGCATTGGCTTTAAGCCCAATATACATATGAGTCTCCAACCATTTGTAAAACAGCTCTTGGAATATTAGGTGAGTAAATAATGCTACTTCAATTATATTTGTCAGATAGTGGGTACATGAAGAATTTGGAAAAAAAGATAGCGAGCTATGGGAAACTTACTAGATAAGACTTTTGAACATAACAACACAAGAATTGTTATCTTCAAATAAAGGCCTCCTCCTCCCCTTCAGCCTTTCCTCTCCATCTCCAAAATTGTTGTCTTTACCAATTCTTTGCGTTACTTATTATAAAAATCAGCAGACAGTAAATTTCCCATAGCCTAAGACCTCATCATCCAGGAAACCAGTCAGTCCAGAATTCTTAAAAAAATAGTTTCAAATCCCTGCCTATGAGATATCACATACTACTCTGGGACAAATAAGTAGAGACTGGTGGCAAATTTAATAAAAAAACAGTCCCTATGGAGTCACTGGCTTCAAAGACTAAAATAACATAATGAACACCATCATGTAAAATAAACTCATATGACTTCCTAACAAGCAAATGGTGCCATACCACGACACCTACATGGAATTTTGAAAAAAAAATATGTCTCTATTCCCAATACCTTCCTATGGGAAACTTACTAGATAAGACTTTTGAACATAACAACACAAGAATTGTTATCTTCAAATAAAGGCCTCCTCCTCCCCTTCAGCCTTGCCTCTCCATCTCCAAAATTGGTGTCTTTACCAATCTTATGTGTCACTTATTGTAAATAGCAGCAAATACTAAAGTTCCTATAGCCTAGGACCTGATAATCCGGAAATCCAGTCAGTACAGAATTCTTAAAAAAATAGTTTCAAACCCTTGGCTATCAGATATCACATACTACTCTGGTACACAGAAGTAGAGACTGGTGACAAATTTACCAAAACCAAGTCCCTGTGGAGTCACTGGTTTCAAAGACTAAAAAAAAACAGTGAACACCATCACTAAAATCAAATCAGATGACTTCCTAACCAGCAAATGGCGCCATACTATGACACCTACACAGAATTTTGAAAAAAGCAGACCTCTTTATTCCCAATACCTTTCAAGGTTATTGGTCTGTGGTATTTCTCAAAAACAAACATGATACCATCTCAGACCACACAATTTTACTTTGAGAGAGAGGAGCAATAACATAAGCATTACATCTCTCTTTATTGCCCTGACCAAATCCAGCTAAAGGGACCTACCCTAAGTTATTCCACTTCACATGAAGCACCAATATCCAAGGAGGTCCCAGCAACTGAACCAAACAAACCACTTCTGACCAGACATCTCCATTGGAAATTAGATGAACATAATGGAAATGACACAGTGATATGATAGCAATCTCACCATATTACCAATGTAACTATAATGATTTGAGGTACATCTAACTTCAATGTAACAGAATAACATATAAAATATAGTAAAATAATCTAGATAAAATCTCCATGATTATACACAGCCAATCAAAATCAAATGAGAGTACAACATTAACATGAAATGTGTGCAAGTATAAAACAAAATTGAAAACTATACCAAAAAATCCCAACTTTTTTACAGTAAACAGGAAAACACAGAATTAATTCACCCAGAAGTGTATACCCCTTTACAAGCACTTTTTTTTAACAAAATGTATCGATTCTATAGTACAACACATGATAGCTATGCATTGGAAAACGTACAAGGTCTGGATATCCTAAGTCTACACAATTTATCATCACACAAAAGCTCTCAAAATCTGCTTCAGTCCTGGTTCTTTATCTAAACCTATGGCACCACTACAGGCATTGGCTATAAGCCCAATATACATATGAGTCTCCAACCATTTGTAAAACAGCTCTTGGTATATTAGGTGAGTAAATAATGCTACTTCAATTATATTTGTCAGATAGTGGGTACATGAAGAATTTGGAAAAAAAGATAGCGAGCTATGGGAAACTTACTAGATAAGACTTTTGAACATAACAGCACAAGAATTGTTATCTTCAAATAAAGGCCTCCTCCTCCCCTTCAGCCTTTCCTCTCCATCTCCAAAATTGGTGTCTTTACCAATTCTTTGCGTTACTTATTATAAAAATCAGCAGACAGTAAAGTTCCCATAGCCTAAGACCTCATCATCCAGGAAACCAGTCAGTCCAGAATTCTTAAAAAAATAGTTTCAAATCCCTGCCTATGAGATATCACATACTACTCTGGGACAAATAAGTAGAGACTGGTGGCAAATTTAATCAAAAAACAAGTCCCTATGGAGTCACTGGCTTCAAAGACTAAAATAACATAATGAACACCATTATGTAAAATAAACTCATATGACTTCCTAACAAGCAAATGGTGCCATACCACGACACCTACATGGAATTTTGAAAAAAAAATACGTCTCTATTCCCAATACCTTCCTATGGGAAACTTACTAGATAAGACTTTTGAACATAACAACACAAGAATTGTTATCTTCAAATAAAGGCCTCCTCCTCCCCTTCAGCCTTGCCTCTCCATCTCCAAAATTGGTGTCTTTACCAATCTTATGTGTCACTTATTGTAAATAGCAGCAAATACTAAAGTTCCTATAGCCTAGGACCTGATAATCCGGAAATCCAGTCAGTACAGAATTCTTAAAAAAATAGTTTCAAACCCTTGGCTATCAGATATCACATACTACTCTGGTACACAGAAGTAGAGACTGGTGACAAATTTACCAAAACCAAGTCCCTGTGGAGTCACTGGTTTCAAAGACTAAAAAAAAACAGTGAACACCATCACTAAAATCAAATCAGATGACTTCCTAACCAGCAAATGGCGCCATACTATGACACCTACACAGAATTTTGAAAAAAGCAGACCTCTTTATTCCCAATACCTTTCAAGGTTATTGGTCTGTGGTATTTCTCAAAAACAAACATGATACCATCTCAGACCACACAATTTTACTTTGAGAGAGAGGAGCAATAACATAAGCATTACATCTCTCTTTATTGCCCTGACCAAATCCAGCTAAAGGGACCTACCCTAAGTTATTCCACTTCACATGAAGCACCAATATCCAAGGAGGTCCCAGCAACTGAACCAAACAAACCACTTCTGACCAGACATCTCCATTGGAAATTAGATGAACATAATGGAAATGACACAGTGATATGATAGCAATCTCACCATATTACCAATGTAACTATAATGATTTGAGGTACATCTAACTTCAATGTAACAGAATAACATATAAAATATAGTAAAATAATCTAGATAAAATCTCCATGATTATACACAGCCAATCAAAATCAAATGAGAGTACAAGATTAACATGAAATGTGTGCAAGTATAAAACAAAATTGAAAACTATACCAAAAAATCCCAACTTTTTTACAGTAAACAGGAAAACACAGAATTAATTCACCCAGAAGTGTATACCCCTTTACAAGCACTTTTTTTTTACAAAATGTATCGATTCTATAGTACAACACATGATAGCTATGCATTGGAAAACGTACAAGGTCTGGATATCCTAAGTCTACACAATTTATCATCACACAAAAGCTCTCAAAATCTGCTTCAGTCCTGGTTCTTTATCTAAACCTATGGCACCACTACAGGCATTGGCTATAAGCCCAATATACATATGAGTCTCCAACCATTTGTAAAACAGCTCTTGGTATATTAGGTGAGTAAATAATGCTACTTCAATTATATTTGTCAGATAGTGGGTACATGAAGAATTTGGAAAAAAAGATAGCGAGCTATGGGAAACTTACTAGATAAGACTTTTGAACATAACAGCACAAGAATTGTTATCTTCAAATAAAGGCCTCCTCCTCCCCTTCAGCCTTTCCTCTCCATCTCCAAAATTGGTGTCTTTACCAATTCTTTGCGTTACTTATTATAAAAATCAGCAGACAGTAAAGTTCCCATAGCCTAAGACCTCATCATCCAGGAAACCAGTCAGTCCAGAATTCTTAAAAAAATAGTTTCAAATCCCTGCCTATGAGATATCACATACTACTCTGGGACAAATAAGTAGAGACTGGTGGCAAATTTAATCAAAAAACAAGTCCCTATGGAGTCACTGGCTTCAAAGACTAAAATAACATAATGAACACCATCATGTAAAATAAACTCATATGACTTCCTAACAAGCAAATGGTGCCATACCACGACACCTACATGGAATTTTGAAAAAAAAATACGTCTCTATTCCCAATACCTTCCTATGGGAAACTTACTAGATAAGACTTTTGAACATAACAACACAAGAATTGTTATCTTCAAATAAAGGCCTCCTCCTCCCCTTCAGCCTTGCCTCTCCATCTCCAAAATTGGTGTCTTTACCAATCTTATGTGTCACTTATTGTAAATAGCAGCAAATACTAAAGTTCCTATAGCCTAGGACCTCATAATCCGGAAATCCAGTCAGTACAGAATTCTTAAAAAAATAGTTTCAAACCCTTGGCTATCAGATATCACATACTACTCTGGTACACAGAAGTAGAGACTGGTGACAAATTTACCAAAACCAAGTCCGTGTGGAGTCACTGGTTTCAAAGACTAAAAAAAAACAGTGAACACCATCACTAAAATCAAATCAGATGACTTCCTAACCAGCAAATGGCGCCATACTATGACACCTACACAGAATTTTGAAAAAACCAGACCTCTTTATTCCCAATACCTATCAAGGTTATTGGTCTGTGGTATTTCTCAAAAACAAACATGATACCATCTCAGACCACACAATTTTACTTTGAGAGAAAGGAGCAATAACATAAGCATTACATCTCTCTTTATTGCCCTGACCAAATCCAGCAAAAGGGACCTACCCTAAGTAATTCCACATCACATGAAGCACCAATATCCAAGGAGGGCCCAGCAACTGAACCAAACAAACCACTTCTGACCAGACATCTCCATTGGAAATTAGATGAACATAATGGAAATGACACAGTGATATGATAGCAATCTCACCATATTACCAATGTAACTATAATGATTTGAGGTACATCTAACTTCAATGTAACAGAATAACATATAAAATATAGTAAAAGAATCTAGATAAAATCTCCATGATTATACACAGCCAATCAAAATCAAATGAGAGTACAACATTAACATGAAATGTGTGCAAGTATAAAACAAAATTGAAAACTATACCAAAAAATCCCAACTTTTTTACAGTAAACAGGAAAACAGAATTAATTCACCCAGAAGTGTATACCCCTTTACAAGCACTTTTTTTTTACAAAATGTATTGATTCTATAGTACAACACATGATAGCTATGCATTGGAAAATGTACAAGGTCTGGATATCCTAAGTCTACACAATTTATCATCACACAAAAGCTCTCAAAATCTGCTTCAGTCCTGGCTCTTTATCTAAACCTATGGCACCACTACAGGCATTGGCTTTAAGCCCAATATACATATGAGTCTCCAACCATTTGTAAAACAGCTCTTGGAATATTAGGTGAGTAAATAATGCTACTTCAATTATATTTGTCAGATAGTGGGTACATGAAGAATTTGGAAAAAAAGATAGCGAGCTATGGGAAACTTACTAGATAAGACTTTTGAACATAACAACACAAGAATTGTTATCTTCAAATAAAGGCCTCCTCCTCCCCTTCAGCCTTTCCTCTCCATCTCCAAAATTGTTGTCTTTACCAATTCTTTGCGTTACTTATTATAAAAATCAGCAGACAGTAAATTTCCCATAGCCTAAGACCTCATCATCCAGGAAACCAGTCAGTCCAGAATTCTTAAAAAAATAGTTTCAAATCCCTGCCTATGAGATATCACATACTACTCTGGGACAAATAAGTAGAGACTGGTGGCAAATTTAATCAAAAAACAAGTCCCTGTGGAGTCACTGGCTTCAAAGACTAAAATAACATAATGAACACAATCATGTAAAATAAACTCATATGACTTCCTAACAAGCAAATGGTGCCATACCACGACACCTACATGGAATTTTGAAAAAAAAATATGTCTCTATTCCCAATACCTTCCTATGGGAAACTTACTAGATAAGACTTTTGAACATAACAATACAAGAATTGTTATCTTCAAATAAGGGCCTCCTCCTCCCCTTCAGCCTTGCCTCTCCATCTCCAAAATTGGTGTCTTTACCAATCTTATGAGTCACTTATTGTAAATAGCAGCAAATACTAAAGTTCCTATAGCCTAGGACCTCATAATCCGGAAATCCAGTCAGTACAGAATTCTTAAAAAAATTATTTCAAACCCCTGGCTATCAGATATCACATACTACTCTGGTACACAGAAGTAGAGACTGGTGACAAATTTACCAAAACCAAGTCCCTGTGGAGTCACTAGTTTGAAAGACTAAAAAAAAAAAAGTGAACACCATCACTAAAATAAAATCAGATGACTTCCTAACCAGCAAATGGCGCCATACTATGACACCTACACAGAATTTTGAAAAAATCAGACCTCTTTATTCCCAATACCTTTTAAGGTTATTGGTCTGTGGTATTTCTCCAAAACAAACATGATACCATCTCAGACCACACAATTTTACCTTGAGAGAGAGGAGCAATAACATAAGCATTACATCTCTCTTTATTGCCTTGACCAAATCCAGCAAAAGGGACCTACCCTAAGTTATTCCACTTCACATGAAGCACCAATATCCAAGGAGGGCCCAGCAACTGAACCAAACAAACCACTTCTGACCAGACATCTCCATTGGAAATTAGATGAACATAATGGAAATGACACAGTGATATGATAGCAATCTCACCATATTACCAATGTAACTATAATGATTTGAGGTACATCTAACTTCAATGTAACAGAATAACATATAAAATATAGTAAAATAATCTAGATAAAATCTCCATGATTATACACAGCCAATCAAAATCAAATGAGAGTACAACATTAACATGAAATGTGTGTAAGTATAAAACAAAATTGAAAGCTATACCAAAAAATCTCAGCTTTTTTACAGTAAACAGGAAAACACAGAATTAATTCACCCAGAATTGTAT
This sequence comes from Rhinoderma darwinii, assembly GCF_050947455.1. Classification (NCBI taxonomy): domain Eukaryota; kingdom Metazoa; phylum Chordata; class Amphibia; order Anura; family Rhinodermatidae; genus Rhinoderma; species Rhinoderma darwinii. The sequence continues at coordinate 293,270 of NW_027461715.1, forward strand.
ACCCCTTTACAAGCACTTTTTTTTTTACAAAATGTATTGATTCTATAGTACAACACATGATAGCTATGCATTGGAAAACGTACAAGGTCTGGATATCCTAAGTCTACACAATTTATCATCACACAAAAGCTCTCAAAATCTGCTTCAGTCCTGGTTCTTTATCTAAACCTATGGCACCACTACAGGCATTGGCTTTAAGCCCAATATACATATGAGTCTCCAACCATTTGTAAAACAGCTCTTGGAATATTAGGTGAGTAAATAATGCTACTTCTATTATATTTGTCAGATAGTGGGTACATGAAGAATTTGGAAAAAAGATAGCGAGCTATGGGAAACTTACTAGATAAGACTTTTGAACATAACAACACAAGAATTGTTATCTTCAAATAAAGGCCTTCTCCTCCCCTTCAGCCTTTCCTCTCCATCTCCAAAATTGGTGTCTTTACCAATTCTTTGCGTTACTTATTATAAAAATCAGCAGACAGTAAAGTTCCCATAGCCTAAGACCTCATCATCCAGGAAACCAGTCAGTCCAGAATTCTTAAAAAAATAGTTTCAAATCCCTGCCTATGAGATATCACATACTACTCTGGGACAAATAAGTAGAGACTGGTGGCAAATTTAATAAAAAAACAAGTCCCTATGGAGTCACTGGCTTCAAAGACTAAAATAACATAATGAACACCATCATGTAAAATAAATTCATATGACTTCCTAACATGCAAATGGTGCCATACCACGACACCTACATGGAATTTTGAAAAAAACATATGTCTCTATTCCCAATACCTTCCTATGGGAAACTTACTAGATAAGACTTTTGAACATAACAACACAAGAATAGTTATCTTCAAATAAAGGCCTCCTCCTCCCCTTCAGCCTTGCCTCTCCATCTCCAAAATTGGTGTCTTTACCAATCTTATGTGTCACTTATTGTAAATAGCAGCCAATACTAAAGTTCCTATAGCCTAGGACCTCATAATCCAGAAATCCAGTCAGTACAGAATTCTTAAAGAAATAGTTTCAAACCCCTGGCTATCAGATATCACATACTACTCTGGTACACAGAAGTAGAGACTGGTGACAAATTTACCAAAACCAAGTCCCTGTGGAGTCACTGGTTTCAAAGACTAAAAAAACACACTGAACACCATCACTAAAATCAAATCAGATGACTTCCTAACCAGCAAATGGCGCCATACTATGACACCTACACAGAATTTTGAAAAAAGCAGACCTCTTTATTCCCAATACCTTTCAAGGTTATTGGTCTGTGGTATTTCTCCAAAACAAACCTGATACCATCTCAGACCTCACAATTTTACCTTGAGAGAGAGGAGCAATAACATAAGCATTACATCTCTCTTTATTGCCCTGATCAAATCCAGCTAAAGGCACCTACCCTAAGTTATTCCACTTCACATGAAGCACCAATATCCAAGGAGGGCCCAGCAACTGAACCAAACAAACCACTTCTGACCAGACATCTCCATTGGAAATTAGATGAACATAATGGAAATGACACAGTGATATGATAGCAATCTCACCATATTACCAATGTAACTATAATGATTTGAGGTACATCTAACTTCAATGTAACAGAATAACATATAAAATATAGTAAAAGAATCTAGATAAAATCTCCATGATTATACACAGCCAATCAAAATCAAATGAGAGTACAACATTAACATGAAATGTGTGCAAGTATAAAACAAAATTGAAAACTATACCAAAAAATCCCAACTTTTTTACAGTAAACAGGAAAACAGAATTAATTCACCCAGAAGTGTATACCCCTTTACAAGCACTTTTTTTTTACAAAATGTATTGATTCTATAGTACAACACATGATAGCTATGCATTGGAAAAAGTACAAGGTCTGGATATCCTAAGTCTACACAATTTATCATCACACAAAAGCTCTCAAAATCTGCTTCAGTCCTGGTTCTTTATCTAAACCTATGGCACCACTACAGGCATTGGCTTTAAGCCCAATATACATATGAGTCTCCAACCATTTGTAAAACAGCTCTTGGTATATTAGGTGAGTAAATAATGCTACTTCTATTATATTTGTCAGATAGTGGGTACATGAAGAATTTGGAAAAAAAGATAGCGAGCTATGGGAAACTTACTAGATAAGACTTTTGAACATAACAACACAAGAATTGTTATCTTCAAATAAAGGCCTCCTCCTCCCCTTCAGCCTTTCCTCTCCATCTCCAAAACTGGTGTCTTTACCAATTATTTGCGTTACTTATTATAAAAATCAGCAGACAGTAAAGTTCCCATAGCCTAAGACCTCATCATCCAGGAAACCAGTCAGTCCAGAATTCTTAAAAAAATAGTTTCAAATCCCTGCCTATGAGATATCACATACTACTCTGGGACAAATAAGTAGAGCCTGGTAGCAAATTTAATCAAAAAACAAGTCCCTATGGAGTCACTGGCTTCAAAGACTAAAATAACATAATGAACACCATCATGTAAAATAAACACATATGACTTCCTAACAAGCAAATGGTGCCATACCACGACACCTACATGGAATTTTGAAAAAAATATATGTCTCTATTCCCAATACCTTTCTATGGGAAACTTACTAGATAAGACTTTTGAACATAACAACACAAGAATTGTTATGTTAAAATAAAGGCCTCCTCCTCCCCTTCAGCCTTGCCTCTCCATCTAAAAAATTGGTGTCTTTACCAATCTTTTGTGTCACTTATTGTAAATAGCAGCAAATACTAAAGTTCCTATAGCCTAGGACCTCATAATCCGGAAATCCAGTCAGTACAGAATTCTTAAAAAAATAGTTTCAAACCCCTAGCTATCAGGTATCACATTCTACTCTGGTACACAGAAGTAGAGACTGGTGACAAATTTTCCAAAACCAAGTCCCTGTGGAGTCACTGGTTTCAAAGACTAAAAAAACACAGTGAACACCATCACTAAAATCAAATCAGATGACTTCCTAACCAGCAAATGGTGCCATACTATGACACCTACACAGAATTTAAAAAAAAACAGACCTCTTTATGCCCAATACCTTTCAAGGTTATTGGTCTGTGGTATTTCTCCAAAACAAACATGATACCATCTCAGACCACACAATTTTACCTTGAGAGAGAGGAGCAATAACATAAGCATTACATCTCTCTTTATTGCCCTGACCAAATCCAGCTAAAGGGACCTACCCTAAGTTGTTCCACTTCACATGAAGCACCAATATCCAAGAAGGGCCCAGCAACTGAACCAAACAAACCACTTCTGACCAGACATCTCCATTGGAAATTAGATGAACATAATGGAAATGACACAATGATATGATAGCAATCTCACCATATTACCAATGTAACTATAATGATTTGAGGTACATCTAACTTCAATGTAACAGAATAACATATAAAATATAGTAAAATAATCTAGATAAAATCTCCATGATTATACACAGCCAATCAAAATCAAATGAGAGTACAACATTAACATGAAATGTGTGTAAGTATAAAACAAAATTGAAAGCTATACCAAAAAATCCCAACTTTTTTACAGTAAACAGGAAAACACAGAATTAATTCACCCAGAAGTGTATACCCCTTTACAAGCACTTTTTTTTTACAAAATGTATTGATTCTATAGTACAACACATGATAGCTATGCATTGGAAAACGTACAAGGTCTGTATATCCTAAGTCTACACAATTTATCATCACACAAAAGCTCTCAAAATCTGCTTCAGTCCTGGTTCTTTATCTAAACCTATGGCACCACTACAGGCATTGGCTTTAAGCCCAATATACATATGAGTCTCCAACCATTTGTAAAACAGCTCTTGGAATATTAGGTGAGTAAATAATGCTACTTCTATTATATTTGTCAGATAGTGGGTACATGAAGAATTTGGAAAAAAGATAGCGAGCTATGGGAAACTTACTAGATAAGACTTTTGAACATAACAACACAAGAATTGTTATCTTCAAATAAAGGCCTTCTCCTCCCCTTCAGCCTTTCCTCTCCATCTCCAAAATTGGTGTCTTTACCAATTCTTTGCGTTACTTATTATAAAAATCAGCAGACAGTAAAGTTCCCATAGCCTAAGACCTCATCATCCAGGAAACCAGTCAGTCCAGAATTCTTAAAAAAATAGTTTCAAATCCCTGCCTATGAGATATCACATACTACTCTGGGACAAATAAGTAGAGACTGGTGGCAAATTTAATAAAAAAACAAGTCCCTATGGAGTCACTGGCTTCAAAGACTAAAATAACATAATGAACACCATCATGTAAAATAAATTCATATGACTTCCTAACATGCAAATGGTGCCATACCACGACACCTACATGGAATTTTGAAAAAAACATATGTCTCTATTCCCAATACCTTCCTATGGGAAACTTACTAGATAAGACTTTTGAACATAACAACACAAGAATAGTTATCTTCAAATAAAGGCCTCCTCCTCCCCTTCAGCCTTGCCTCTCCATCTCCAAAATTGGTGTCTTTACCAATTTTATGTGTCACTTATTGTAAATAGCAGCCAATACTAAAGTTCCTATAGCCTAGGACCTCATAATCCAGAAATCCAGTCAGTACAGAATTCTTAAAAAAATTGTTTCAAACCCCTGGCTATCAGATATCACATACTACTCTGGTACACAGAAGTAGAGACTGGTGACAAATTTACCAAAACCAAGTCCCTGTGGAGTCACTGGTTTCAAAGACTAAAAAAACACAGTTAACACCATCACTAAAATCAAATCAGATGACTTCCTAACCAGCAAATGGCGCCATACTATGACACCTACACAGAATTTTGAAAAAAGCAGACCTCTTTATTCCCAATACCTTTCAAGGTTATTGGTCTGTGGTATTTATCCAAAACAAACCTGATACCATCTCAGACCACACAATTTTACCTTGAGAGAGAGGAGCAATAACATAAGCATTACATCTCTCTTTATTGCCCTGATCAAATCCAGCTAAAGGCACCTACCCTAAGTTATTCCACTTCACATGAAGCACCAATATCCAAGGAGGGCCCAGCAACTGAACCAAACAAACCACTTCTGACCAGACATCTCCATTGGAAATTAGATGAACATAATGGAAATGACACAGTGATATGATAGCAATCTCACCATATTACCAATGTAACTATAATGATTTGAGGTACATCTAACTTCAATGTAACAGAATAACATATAACATATAGTAAAAGAATCTAGATGAAATCTCCATGATTATACACAGCCAATCAAAATCAAATGAGAGTACAACATTAACATGAAATGTGTGCAAGTATAAAACAAAATTGAAAACTATACCAAAAAATCCCAACTTTTTTACAATAAACAGGAAAAACACAGAATTAATTCACCCAGAAGTGTATACCCCTTTACAAGCACATTTTTTTCCCAAAATGTATTGATTCTATAGTACAACACATGATAGCTATGCATTGGAAAACGTACAAGGTCTGTATATCCTAAGTCTACACAATTTATCATCACACAAAAGCTCTCAAAATCTGCTTCAGTCCTGGTTCTTTATCTAAACCTATGGCACCACTACAGGCATTGGCTTTAAGCCCAATATACATATGAGTCTCCAACCATTTGTAAAACAGCTCTTGGAATATTAGGTGAGTAAATAATGCTACTTCTATTATATTTGTCAGATAGTGGGTACATGAAGAATTTGGAAAAAAAGATAGCGAGCTATGGGAAACTTACTAGATAAGACTTTTGAACATAACAACACAAGAATTGTTATCTTCAAATAAAGGCCTCCTCCTCCCCTTCAGCCTTTCCTCTCCATCTCCAAAATTGGTGTCTTTACCAATTCTTTGCGTTACTTATTATAAAAATCAGCAGACAGTAAAGTTCCCATAGCCTAAGACCTCATCATCCAGGAAACCAGTCAGTCCAGAATTCTTAAAAAAATAGTTTCAAATCCCTGCCTATGAGATATCACATACTACTCTGGGACAAATAAGTAGAGACTGGTGACAAATTTTATCAAAAAACAAGTCCCTATGGAGTCACTGGCTTCAGAGACTAAAATAACATAATGAACACCATCATGTAAAATAAACTCATATGACTTCCTAACAAGCAAATGGTGCCATACCACGACACCTACATGGAATTTTGAAAAAAAAATATGTCTCTATTCCCAATACCTTCCTATGGGAAACTTACTAGATAAGACTTTTGAACATAACAACACAAGAATTGTTATGTTCAAATAAAGGCCTCCTCCTCCCCTTCAGCCTTGCCTCTCCATCTCCAAAATTGGTGTCCTTACCAATCTTATGTGTCACTTATTGTAAATAGCAGCAAATACTAAAGTTCCTATAGCCTAGGACCTCATAATCCGGAAATCCAGTCAGTACAGAATTCTTAAAAAAAATAGTTTCAAACCCCTGGCTATCAGATATCACATACTACTCTGGTACACAGAAGTAGAGACTGGTGACAAATTTACCAAAACCAAGTCCCTGTGGAGTCACTGGTTTCAAAGACTAAAAAAACACAGTGAACACCATCACTAAAATCAAATCAGATGACTTCCTAACCAGCAAATGGCGCCATACTATGACACCTACACAGAATTTTGAATAAAGCAGACCTCTTTATTCCCAATACCTTTAAGGTTATTGGTCTGTGGTATTTCTACAAAACAAACATGATACCATCTCAGACCACACAATTTTACCTTGA